>NC_091316.1:24634682-24742182 GCF_038502225.1 Cherax quadricarinatus
AGAAAAATGGGGATTTGAAATGCTGCTGCTGCTGGGAGGATGATTTGAGATGCTGCTTCTGGAAAGATGATTTGAGATGCTGCAGCTTGGAGGATGATTTTGAGATGCTGCTGCTAGGAGGTTGATTTGTAGTGCTGCTTCTGGGAGGATGATTTGTGATGCTGCTTCTGGGAAGATGATTTGAGATGCTGCTGCTGCTGGAAAGATGATTTGAGATGCTGCAGCTTGAAGGATGATTTTGAGATGCTGCTGCTAGAAGGACGACTTAAGATGCTTGAACTTAGAGGATGACTTACACATCATAACCAGTGAAACTACCAGTTAGAGGATGACTTACACATCATAACCATTGAAACCACCAGTTAGAGGATGACTTACACATCATAACCAGTGAAACCACCAGTTCGAGAGAACTCGAGACAACACTCTTTAAGGCACTTAGTGTGTCAAGGTAAGGAAATAAAATTTAGAGTACCTTAGTTACTTTGATTTAGAACAGTAAGAAGGCAGCCCATCTTTGAAATAAGTCGAGCTTCTAACGTGATTTTGTGCATAAGTATCCTGCATTATCGACACCATACCTCCATATTATTTAACTTTGGAAACACGTGTACTAAAAACAAAAAATTTTGAAATACAGTTTTAATTCAAATATATCCATTAGGCAAGATTTTTCTTTTTTATGTTTCAAGAAAAACCTTGACGATTATTTTTCATATTACAATATTTTAAAACTATATAATAATTTTGATATAGCTATGCAATAATCTTTATAAAAACATGTGATACGTTTTCTTTTTTTACAAAACGATGTAATAATTTTAATAAAAACATGTTAGGCTAATTGGACAATAATTCAATCCTTATTAAGGGATTAATAATAATTTGTCAAAGATAATTACAGCGATTAAAATATTATGACCAGGATAATCAAAACTTTGCGACCGGAGAGTAATAATAATGTGACTTTTTAACTTCTGTTATTAAATTTCTATCATGATTTCCAGGCTATTGTTTTCTAAGAATATTCTTTTTGCTTGTGTAACAATCAAAAGGATTTTCGTTACATGTCTCTGAATTGTACTCGAAAGAATGTTGAGAAAATCAATCTTGATATTATGTTATACATTATTTAACCTATTTGAAACTAACAAATATCCCGCACATAGGAGAGAGGAGCTTACGACGATGTTTCGGTCCGGCTTGAGCCATTTATGAAGTCAGTGTGACTTTGTAAATGGTAAGTTCTTTGTGCCTTTTTGTTTTTTTTGAAACAGTTATCAAAATACGCTCTAGTTTTAGGTCACCCAGCCTACTGGTTTTTCAACGTACCGGCCGCATCCCACCGAGGCGAGGGGACCCAGAAAGAAAAAGAAAGTTTTTCTTTCTGGGTCTGGTTCTGTAATTTATTTAGGAGAAGGGGTTACTTGCCCCTTGCTCCCGGCATTTTAGTCGCCTCTTAAGACACACTTGGCTTACGGAGGGAGAATTTTTTCGACTTACCCATGGAGATAGGAGGAAATAAAGAAGAACAAAAACTATTAAGAAAATAGAAGACAACCCAGATGGATAACATATATATATATATATATATATATATATATATATATATATATATATATATATATATATATATATATATATATATATATATATATATATATATATATATATATATAATATGTGTGTGTGTGTGTGTGTGTGTGTGTGTGTGTGTGTGTGTGTGCGTGTGCGTGTGCGTCGTGCCGAATAAGTAAAACTTGCGATTTTGGCTTAAATAGCAGCACTTTTCTTGCTGAATGAGGCAAGCGAAAATTTTTTTATGCAATAATTTCGCAAAAATCATTGTGAACCTAACGAGAAAAATATATTTCATTGTGTTTTTGTTACACCTTTTTGTCCATTTTAAGTAGACTGTTTCTACTTGTTATTATCACAATGGTATACTTTTACATGTTATTTTTGCTATTTCACTTAATATTATATTCAGGAGTAATTCCATTAGTAGCTAAAATGGATTTACTAGACTTTATAATATTATCTAGTCGTATTACTTAGCTTTGTACATAGGTAGGTTGTTTAATTAGTCCAAACTGCTGGTGCGACCTGGCCAAGCACCAGTAAGTATTTTGAGCTGCTCAACCCCTGCTCCGACCGAGTCAAAGTTGGCTGGTAAAGCCTCACTTTGTTCAGTTCATACCTTCCTCTGGACCAGGAAGGGTCTAGGGAAGTATCCACCTCTAAACTACCATTCGCCTCCCTAGAAGATACCAGGAATTTTCGGAAACTGATTGCTAAGACTTATCTCGGTTGGAGAAGGCGGTTGAGAAGCTCTTAAAGAAAGTGAAACCAAGTGAGCAAGCCTCTGTGTTGTAAGAGGGCTTACTGCAGAGTGAACCCTATGTAAGAGCACTATCAATGTGGTGATCGAGTTTTTAAGCAACACCTGTGCATGTACATATACTGATATTTTCTGACTCACTCAGAGCCATTTGTAAATTCTTAACCTAGTACTGAGATGTTTTAATGAGGAGTGGGATAAGTGTTCTACTCATAGTGCAAAATATGAGAAAGTGGATTTAAGTGGTTATTATGGTTATTAATAAATTAAATAGAAACTAAGAAAATTCCTTTTCCTCTACGATTGAAGACCCCTAGACGTGCTAAGTTTGTTAGTTTGTTAAAAGCACTATAACCCAGGGACCAACTGGCTATGTTCGTAACAGTTTGTTTATTATTAAATTATTGCAAACTTATCTAGAATATATTTAGCTGGATTAGGCTAAATTAAATTGCGCTTGTAGTATTACGGTTAGGTAAGTTTTCTAAGGTTCTTTTTGTTCAAGAGAAAATCTCTTCGGCACGACATATATATATATATATATATATATATATATATATATATATATATATATATATATGTGTGTGTGTGTGTGTGTGTGTGTGTGTGCATGTACCAATGTACCAGCCTACTTACTGTAGTATATTCTGCGGGTCATCGCCCCCTGCGGCCCGATGCCTGAATAGGCCTACATTATGTCTACATCTCTATTTTTTCCTTACATGTCAATAGGTGAAATTCCGTAGGAGAGTAAAGGAAGTTGAAAGCTGTAATTGTCATCCACAGCCTTGTAGCATTATCCTCGCTTCTAATCTGGAGGAACTCTTCTTCTCCGGATGATCGAAAGTCCTATTTCTACACTCTGATAAAGCACCTCAAACGCCATCCTTGTTAGAGAGGAAAGGTAAAAGCGATTACCAGGGCTACTACCTGGCAATTAAGGATTTTAATTAGCGTAGGTGTTAGTAATTATCCTGCAGGAGAGAGAATAAAACAACCCCGCTAACCAGCTGCAAGTTTGTGTAGGATTGTGTCTCAAGGAGTGAGAAATGTTTGTTGTGGGGGTTGAAGAGGTGGATGTTGATGATGTGAATGTTGAAGAGGTGAGCATTAAAGCTGTGAATGTTGAAGAGGTGAATGTTTAAGAGGTTAATGTTGAAGTCGTGAATGTTGAAGAGGTGAATGTTGAAGAGATGAATGTTGATGAGGTTGATGTTGAAGTGGTGGATGCAAGAAGCTGCCAGCAGACAAGTGAATGAAGAGACACATGAAACAGTTTTAGCCTATGAGAAAATTATTTTTTTTTCAATAAGTTTTAAAATAGTAGACCTATTAGTGTATTTTTAAACCATTTGGGTGATGTGGTAAGTAAAATATTCAAACGACTTCAAGGAAGATATCGAAATAATTTTCCTCGTAGCCTGGTCATGGACCAGGCAGAGGGGGGCGTTAACCCCCGAAACACATTCCTCCAGATAAACTTCTTCCAAATTACGAGCCCCTACAGACTGTACTAGAAGTAGACTCTCTCTCTCTCTCTCTCTCTCTCTCTCTCTCTCTCTCTCTCTCTCTCTCTCTCTCTCTCTCTCTCTCTCTCTCTCTCTCTCTCTCTCTCTCTCTCTCTCTCTCCATATTTTGTGGTATATTTTGTGTTTTAAGTGTGTACTTTTTTTTTTATCTGGTATGGTTATTTTATTTTAATATATCACTGTCTTAATTTATCACGTGTGTCTCGAATTTAATCAAGTTTCTCATATTGAAAAGTTCCTCAAGTTTACCACTGAATATATCATTGCTTAGTTAATCTTAAGTTAATTTTAAGCCTGTTCATAATGCTCTGCATACAAGGGGCTTTTGGCATGAACGCCCTTCTGTAATTCCTTGTACAACTATGTATCATGTCCAAATAAAGTATTGTATTGTATTGTATTGTATTGTTGTTTTACGTTTATCAGGTAACGAGTCCTTGATGTAGCGATCTGCTGGAGTTTCCACTGGTGTACCTTACTCCGGGTGTACAGATGAGATGTGTAGGTGTTACAATGTGGCAGCTCTGCGCCAATTAGTGGTTCTACTTGTCATGTTGTTAAGGTGCTGTCATTAGTAAGAGTCTCAGGCGGCGCTTACTTTTGTTTCTGTGTAAAAAGAGCTGACCTGTACTCACCGAGCTGAGTTTGGAAGGGGTCGAGGTCCAGTTCCTGGGGGGCTCTCGCATCTTAATCTTCACAGTTGATGATATTACCCGCTCTCGAGTCTTGTCATGCCTGCTCTTAAAACTGTGAGTGGAGTTTCGTCGTGGTACCTTAGGAGGGAGAAATGGAGGGAGGGAAAAGGAAAAAAGGGAGTAAGAGATTTTAAGAGAGGGAGAATGACATGTGAGAAAGTGAGGGGGAAAAATGGATGGGTGAAAACTGGGATAGTTGAAGGAGAGAGAGAGGGGGAGGGGATGATAGAAAAGGAGAAAGATAGCGAAAAGAGAAAGGAATGTGAGAAAAATAGGCAGAGACACTAATGCAGGTCATTGAGGGGACAGGGATGTTAGTAGAAGATATGGTAACAAAAATAAATTTCTTGGTGATGGGAATAATGATGATGGGGAGGGTGAGGGATGGCAGTATAACAGCAGCAGTGGTGGTGGTGGTGGTGGTGATGATAATAGTGGTAATGATGATGGTGATGATTATGGGGGATGGTTTAATGTGAAGATGTTTATTCACCGTTATACAGGAATGTATTGATAGAGCTTTATCTGTTCAGTACTTTTTTCTTAACGTGGAATCTGTTTCCTGTGATGCTTTTTACACTGTTTGTACTTTTTTTTTAATGATTTTCGTGTGTTGTCTCCGGATGTTGGCTGATGGTGAGGGAGGGGGGACTGAGAAGAGAGATGTGGTGGAGCTGACGATAATTTTGGTTGTGTACAGTAAGAGAGGAATGGGAGAATAAGGAAGAATAATATCGGGTACTGAGAGAGAGACTAGGCTGGGAACTAACATTTCAAAAGACGATAATAAAGAAAGGAACATAGATGGACGTTAATGACGGGATCGTTCCATGGAGATGTAGTGGAAAGAGAGACAAATGCTGTGTAATGAGATTATTGACAACGTTTCGCCCACACTGTGGCCTTTTATCAAGTCTTTGTCAATTTGTGATTTAATCCTACTTCATTGAAATGGAGGTGTTGTTAAGCTCTTCTTTAATTTAAGTCATTACGGAATGAAATGCTCTCAATAAGTCTGTGATAGAGGCGAACTCCTTAACCAGCTTCAAATGCATGTAGGATACAGCCCGAGAACTCCGAGATGGAGTGCTTAAAAAAAAAAATCTGGGGCAGAACCTGTGAATCGACCCACTGAACTAGAACTAGGCAAATACAGCTAGGTGAGGGTATGCAGGAGCTTGAGCTCAACTCACCTGAAACACTCCGAATAAGAACACGTACACACACGCCACCACAATTCAGAAGAGGTAAAAATTCCACTCCGACTTCTAGAGTTGCTAAGAGAGATCAGTCGCAATTATGTAAATAAGACTACTTCTAGTTGGTCAAGAGATAAGGGCCATTAGCGCCGTCCCTCACCACCGTGGGCGCCAGGTGTGGTCTCTGAACTGGTAAAATTGCACCTTAATGGCACTTCTGTGCCTCGTTGGCAATATTTCATCTTGCTGGAAAGTCATGGACCAAGACAGGCATGTTCAGAGTTGTTCCCCTCTGGTCTTAACCCTAAATGTACTTGTTTTAATGAGATTATGATGTAGGTCATTCCTCTTATTGACTAATGTGAAGGTTGTGAGTCTTTGCCTTATGTCACAGTCATATTATCTTAACTATATAAACCTAAAAGGTTTCGTTTCAATGGATGTTTATATAATTTCATTTATATTTATCCCTGTTATTGTGGTCACCTGTAAGTTATGTTTGCTAAGGTTTCTAATGAGGTTAGGGGTCGAATCACCCTTTTTTCTTTTTTTCTTATTGTTAAGTATGTTATATGGAAATATTTGTGAGTGTATATGGGTAACCTCTTTTGTGTCAGTTACAATGTGTTGTTATATTTTGTCAGTGTATGTTGTGTAGGATTGTTAGTGTATGTTGTGTAGGATTGTTAGTGTATGTTGTGTAGGACTGAGGATCCTACTGTACTCATTTTATATCTTTTTATTTTATGCTAAGCTGTAAAGTTTTTTAAATAAAATATAAAAAAAATGATCCTTAGAGACAAGGGAATGAGAATACATAAGAACACAGCGTAAACTAAATACCAGCTGGCCTTACTATTTCGTAGTTACCAAATATTAGATGCTTAAACCACTGTGTGAGGTACCACTACCGTCCCTGTATAGATAAAGAAATCAGGAGAATAAACCACAAGGTTCTTTCCTCGTCCTCGACTCCCTCCGTCCACACTGACTACCACAAAAAAGTGAAATATGTTATAAGTTGAATTTAGTGAACAAATTTTAGCCAGCATGAAAAAATATAACGAAAAAAAAACTAAATAGGACTTCTTGTTTAAGCGGTCATTTGCCTGGACAGAATAGACAAGATACTACGTAACAAGCTTGTTAGGAGAAGTTGAAACCCTAAAAGCCTTTTTTTCCAGGGATGCTCATTAAGATATGGCAGAATTTGGACAATAAGTCTCCAGAGCTTACTCAAACACTTACTGATTTATTTTTTAAAGTGTACTATTTTTGGTTCTTCGTTATTGGAAAACAGATTTAAGACGTATTAGCAGAAGTGAAAACTGGTGAGGCTTTGGCAAGAGAAGAAGGATGAAGACAAAGACAGAGAGGAAAATTTTGATGAGGAGAAGTAGGCGAAACAGAATTAGAAGTAGAACGGCCAGAGGTAAGAACTTGGATGAATGATTAGTGCATTAAAACACCAGAGAAGAACAGAGATGAACAGGCATTTACAAGAGAGAGAAGACACAGACGAGAATATAATCTAGTGCTCTAGAACCCCCCCCCCCTCACACACACATGCACACAGTATGGGCGCAAATACACGCGCCGACTGTCGGACAGGATGATGGATGGAAAAATTAGATATACGGATATATCGACTGTGGACTCCTTGGCTCACTAGCTCAAAAACTGTTTCTGGTATCTGAAGGTCGTGTGCTCGAGGCTGGTCACAGTGATGTCTTCATGAAATATATTCACTGATTTATAAACCCTCCTTATACATTTTTCAAAATTTGAATTGCAGATGATATAAAATCGCATGAACAAATAAATAAGTAAGTAATAAACAGCTGTTGACTCCATCATCAGGTACCGCACAAAATCAGAGAAAAGCAAATATTAGAACCGGATCTTTGCAAATGATAAACATCAAATTAATATAACTAATAATAAATGAGTAAAAATAAAATTAGAAATGAAATAACTTCGGTGAGCATTCATTATCACACAGAGATGGTTTGTCTTTATTGGTGTACCGAGACTCCACTGCGATCACCTCAAAGGTATTTACCTCAATGGTATTTATTAATTTTTATTTGTATATCTGCATGTATTTAAGTATAGACAGGTATGCAAGCATGTATAAACACGTGTATTATACCCGGAGAGTTGCGTGTTATGCAAATGATGTAAGCGGCTGTCTCAGTCTCCGGCGACTATGTATTTCTCAGAAGTAGTCTCCTTTAAAGATTACTCTTGATCAAGATGAAGGAAGAGGCGTGACCTGACACCTGACCTTCATTGTTGCCTCTTTTATATTTACACAGTGCTGTCTTCATATTAATCTTTCTTCATTTTTATTTACATCCACACACGATGACAGACTTGCATTTCGACCTGGGAAATAAATGGATTAAAAGTCGAGTTGACTTACATGATCCTACGAAAAACATAATTAGCCATAAATAAAGCAAATTAAAAAAAGTCAGGGATACAAGCCCAATAAGCAACGTTAAAATTTAGACATGTTTCAGTCGTGTTATAATAATGGGATGATAAACAGGAGTATATCTGAGAAAGGCCCAGTGATAACTAGCTACATGAGGGCTTACAAACCAATGGAAATTAATTTAAAAAATAATCTTTTTTTTTTTTTTAGAAAAAAGAGGAATAATAGGTAGGAACATCAAAACGTAAGTGAACATGACTCTTATGCAGGTTTCTGTAGTAATGTGAAGTTTATTAAATATAGTGTTTATAGTGAAAGAAAAGAGTTCCATAATTTTATTAATAATGTTATTAATTTTTGGGCTCCCACACAGCCTCACTGTCTCCTGGATCTATATTATTCCAGCACCAGAATAGTGGAGAAACTCCAGCATCCTTTCTACACTTCTAACGACTAAGAATTCCTCTTCTCTCTCTATGGATGATGTTAAGACATCTGTTTATGAATTTCGTTATTTTCTCATAATAAAACAATACGTGTTCTGTGATTCAGTTTACTACTACTACTAGCACTACTACTAATAATATAAAAATACTAATAATATGAATAAAACAGATACATGAACGAGAGTGAGAATGAGCGTGATCAATTATGTGTTAATTGGATTATCCCCAGGAACCTCTACGAAACAAGGGACTCTAAATCCCAAGGCCGATCTGCCCTGCTGGGCTCCAGAGCTCCACCAGTGACCAACCCACAACCACCACCACCACCACCACCACCACCACCACCACCACCAGGTATTATCATACATATCTCAACCCACTGTGGTAATGATGCAGGAATGCCCCTCTAATGTTTTATCTCCCCTATAATGTTTTATCTTCCCTATAATGCTGTATCGGAGGGAATAATCTGACACAGGAGTGGCGGCTCTCTTATCTAGTATCTTAAGTTGATCTGTTAGTGGACCTCACCGGAGAGGAGATGGTGGGATGAAAGGAAGGATGGTAAGAGAGAGAGAGAGAGAGAGAGAGAGAGAGAGAGAGAGAGATGAGTAGAAATGAAACAATTAAAACATTTAAATAAACTCTTCAGTAGGGCTTATACTTCGTTACCTGTTTACCACATCAGTCTGCAATTCAAAACTCCGTAAAGTCACATGAATAAAGAACCTTTACCTCTGTAACTGCAGTCTATTTTCTCCTGCTGCCCATTTGGGAGTAAAGTGCTTTCAGTGGGTTCTACAACCACGAGATAATTATAGAGGTTTAACTCCTTGCTGTTCTGCCAGGTAAAAAAAACTCAGCTTTGTTTTAAAATAGTTTTGTCTATAATGGGGATACGAGAAGTAAAAATGTTGGCTCGTGCGCGCCGTGTTTGAGCAAGACCTGTGTCAACACAACGTCAGTCATCAGCTGGTCGCATGTCAACAAATCTCCAGGCAAACGTTTATTGTGCCAAACGTTTTGCTTGATAAATCTATTTGGATCATATATTTTTGTTAAATAGGGAATATTTGTATTGCCATAACAGAGACCGAGTGCTGCGAGGAAAAAAAATACAATAGAGAAGCAGGAAAAAGCAGAGAGGGAGATATATAGAGAGAAAAATAATGAAGGGACCATATCAGGTAGGAGCAGAAGGCGGCAGTAGGTGTCCTGAGTCAGACTGGGAAGAGGACTCGCTCATTCACCTCTGGATATTCTTTTCTCGCATCTATCCTGCTATATTTTCTTTATCAGTCATGTTCAGTATTAAATATTCAGAGGGATGAAGAAGGGATGACATGGCTGGGGAAAACACAAAATATAATGTGTTAAATATTGATCAGGAAAGGAAAACTCAATGTCGCTTTCAAGAATACAATATCGCGGTTATTAATATTTCCTTTTGAATTTTGGTTTGCATAAGGTTGTTATTTGTACCAGAAATTCTAATTTATTGTTCATTCTCATATTTACTTATTTATCTCCCACATGAATTATTTATAAGTATGTTTCACGAAGCTTAAATAAAAGAATGTCTATATATATATATATATATATATATATATATATATATATATATATATATATATATATATATATATATATATATATATATATATATATATATATATAAACACCATTAGTTCCAAATTTGCAAAGGACCAGAACACTTAATACGTTTCAACTTCTTAAATGTCAATAAAAGTATGTAATAAAAGTCACTAACTTATGGAACAATATAATCCAACAATAAAATGCAATATATAGTACGTAACGCTCACTCCCAATATGTCAGACAACTCATTCGTCATTTCACTTTTCATTTTTTTTCTACTTTTTCTTATCATTATTCGTTATGGTCTTGAGGAGTGATCAGCAGGACTTACACCTCACTCGTGTTTCATAACAAAGAAGAGTGGGACCAGAAAATGCAAAATTTCCTGTAGCTAATTCTCAGTTGGCTCGCCCATTATTTTCCTTAGAGCGCCTTGCCCTGCCAGACAAAGATTAAAAACAAAGAGTAGGAAAAAAAAAGTTATTTGCTCACCTGGAGAACTCAACGAGAAGACCTTGAACGAGTCAACATCTGTAGTCTCACTCCTCGACGCTGGTCAACAGTATTTAGTATATATATATATATATATATATATATATATATATATATATATATATATATATATATATATATATATATATATATATATATATATATATATATAACAAGCGCAATTTATTTTAGCCTAACCCAACTAAATATATTTTAGATTTGTTTACAATAATTTAATACTAAACAAACACAGTGAAATATATTTTTTTCGTTAGGTTCAGAATGATTTTGGCGAAATTATTGCATACACAAATTTTCACTTGTCCTGTATGGCAAGATGAGCGTTGCTATTTAAGCCAAGATCGTAAGTTCTGCCTATTCGGCACGACATATATACAGCAAGAGGCAGGGAAAGCACCAGAGACTTCACCATCTTTTCTTCGTACCAACACAAAGGCTTCTTCACAAAGGCTTGTTCACAGAATCATGGTAGACAAGACGCTGGAACAAATTCCTAAAGAAAACCTAGTTTATCAACAGAGAATAAAAAAAGATTTCTGTAAGTTCTGCATTTTATTGCACACTTGACAGGTTTAATCGAATGTAACATTGTTTACTACCTAAATTAAGGTCAAACAGACATGTGTGTTAGCTCTGATACACAAGTCTCACTCTACATTCCTGTGGTATAAAGACGCATCTTTTAAGCCAAGGACTATATTGTTGATCAAATAACTGTTTAGTTAAATAATGTTCGGCAGTATGTCGGATAAGAGAAGATTCAAGAATATCAATCTCAGTATACGAATTGTTCAGAATTAATACCCTCGCTAGGTCCCAGGAAATTATATTGTAG
Organism: Cherax quadricarinatus; assembly: GCF_038502225.1. Classification (NCBI taxonomy): domain Eukaryota; kingdom Metazoa; phylum Arthropoda; class Malacostraca; order Decapoda; family Parastacidae; genus Cherax; species Cherax quadricarinatus. The sequence continues at coordinate 24,646,281 of NC_091316.1, forward strand.
ATTCATTGGTGATAAACCAGATTTTTGTAGCCCTTAATCTATAAAAAATTATGATAGAATTGCCGTTTTAATAATTCTCATGAGCTTACTTAGTACTGATATACGAATATTAGACAATTATAACCTCGGAATTGATAGTACATAATACTGAGCCTTTGTGGTGGCAATGCTTCAGTAATTCTACTCTTTCATTTCCTATAATGCTCGGAGCTACTGCTGACAGCTAAGATTCTTGCACTGTATCCTGTTTTGCTTCTATTTTGGCCTCATGAAGCATCCCTAGTGACTCTGAAAGGTTTGGCCAACTATTAATCTTCTTCATTTCTAGCGCATGTTGTGATAGTTCATCTTCGCGAGACAGGTGAATTTTTGTCACATAAATATATAGAAGACCTTTCTGAGGGTCCCTTCATGGTGGTTTTCCTGCACAATTGATATCATGTGTTTCTGTGAATATATTGCACACGCACGAAAACACAAGCACACAGACGGGGGTCAGGAGCTATGAATCGACCCCTACAACCTCAATGGTGGCGTAGTGGACTAAGACGTCGAGAATTGAGCTAGCCTCACAGGAGGTTGTCTAAATATCTTGGGTTCGATCCCCAACTGATCGCAATATTGTTATTTGCTTTAAAATTACTTGTTTCATGGATGCATTAATATATATATATACATATATACATATATATACATATACATATATACATATATATACATATACATATATACATATATATGAGGGAAAAAGAGTGAGTGGTGCACTTAGGAGTCTGTGGAGACAAAGAACTTTGTCCTTGGAGGCAAAGAGGGGAATGTATGAGAGTATAGTTTTACCAACGCTCTTATATGGGTGTGAAGCGTGGGTGATGAATGTTGCAGCGAGGAGAAGGCTGGAGGCAGTGGAGATGTCATGTCTGAGGGCAATGTGTGGTGTGAATATAATGCAGAGAATTCGTAGTTTGGAAGTTAGGAGGAGGTGCGGGATTACCAAAACTGTTGTCCAGAGGGCTGAGGAAGGGTTGTTGAGGTGGTTCGGACATGTAGAGAGAATGGAGCGAAACAGAATGACTTCAAGAGTGTATCAGTCTGTAGTGGAAGGAAGGCGGGGTAGGGGTCGGCCTAGGAAGGGTTGGAGGGAGGGGGTAAAGGAGGTTTTGTGTGCAAGGGGCTTGGACTTCCAGCAGGCATGCGTGAGCGTGTTTGATAGGAGTGAATGGAGACAAATGGTTTTTAATACTTGACGTGCTGTTGGAGTGTGAGCAAAGTAACATTTATGAAGGGATTCAGGGAAACCGGCAGGCCGGACTTGAGTCCTGGAGATGGGAAGTACAGTGCCTGCACTCTGAAGGAGGGGTGTTAATGTTGCAGTTTAAAAACTGTAGTGTAAAGCACCATTCTGGCAAGACAGTGATGGAGTGAATGATGGTGAAAGTTTTTCTTTTTCGGGCCACCCTGCCTTGGTGGGAATCGGCCAGTGTGATAATAAAAAAAAAAATAATATATATATATATATATATATATATATATATATATATAATAAATATATAATATGTATAATATATATATATATATATATATATATATATATATATATATATATATATATATATATATATATATATGTGTCGTGCCGAATAGGCAGAATTTGCGATCTTGGCTTAAATAGCAACGCTCATCTTGCCATGTAGGACAAATGAAAATTTATGTATGCAATAATTTCGCCAAAATCATCCTGAACCTAACGAAAAAAAATATATTTCACTCTGTTTGTTTAGTATTAAATTATTGTAAACAAATCTAAAATATATTTAGTTGGGTTAGGCATAAATAAATTGCGCTTGTTATAATAAGGTTAGGTAAGTTTTCTAAGATTCTTTTGGTGCAAAATTATAATTTTTACAATAACATTAATGAAAAAAATATATCTTTAAACGTATAAGAGAAAATTTTAGAAAGGACTTAATTTTAAACGATTTCTTGCTAATTAACCAGTTTTACATATTCGGCACGACACACACACACACACACACACACACACACACACACACACATATATATATATATATATATATATATATATATATATATATATATATATATATATATATATATATACATACATATATATATATATATATATATATATATATATATATATATATATATGTATATATATATGTATATGTATATATATATATACCCTTGGCTCATGGGGAAAGAGTGCATCTAAATTCCTTAAGGAGCTGGGAAAAAGACTCATCAGGGTAACTAGGGATCCCAGGGCAGCTAGTTTTCTGTTCCAGCGGCTCAGTGCGGCTGTTCAAAGGGGTAATGCCTGCTGTATTTTGGGCACACGCCCCAGCTCTGAGGAGCTGGATGAGATTTTCGCCTTATAATCGGTGACACACACGTAACAACATGTACCGTATATGCCACCTTTATATCAACAATGTATCTCCTAAATCTTCTGTACCATATTATGTAATAAAATATTCCTATTAGTAAAAAAAAAAAAATATTTCAAAAGATGGGGTGGTAGGGGAAGTGGAATATTCAAACGGCTTCAGCAAGAAATCCAAATATTTTTCCTTGAAGCCTTTTTATCCACTTCTCCGAGGCTATGGGTCCCACAATTTACACCAGAGGTGGACCCCAGTATATATATATATATATATATATATATATATATATATATATATATATATATATATATATATATATATATATATATATATTTATTATCACACTGGCCGATTCCCAAAAAGGCAGGGTGGCCCGAAAAAGAAAAACTTTCACCATCATTCACTCCATCACTGTCTTGCCAGAAGGGTGCTTTACACTACAGTTTTTAAACTGCAACATTAACACCCCTCCTTCAGAGTGCAGGCACTGTACTTCCCATCTCCAGGACTCAAGTCCGGCCTGCCGGTTTCCCAGAACCCCTTCATAAATGTTACTTTGCTCACACTCCAACAGCACGTCAAGTATTAAAAACCATTTGTCTCCATTCACTCCTATCAAACACGCTCACGCATGCCTGCTGGAAGTCCAAGCCCCTCGCACACAAAACCTCCTTTACCCCTTCCCTCCAACCTTTCCCCGCCTTCCTTCCACTACAGACTGATACACTCTTGAAGTTATTCTGTTTCGCTCCATTCTCTCTACATGTCCGAACCCCCTCAACAACCCTTCATCAGCCCTCTGGACAACAGTTTTGGTAATCCCGCACCTCCTCCTAACTTCCAAACTACGAATTCTCTACATTATATTCACACCACACATTGCTCTCAGACATGACATCTCCACTGCCTCCAGCCTTCTCCTCGCTGCAACATTCATCACCCATATATATATATATATATATATATATATATATATATATATATATATATATATATATATATATATATATATATATATATATATATATATATATATATATATATATATAATGTGTGTGTCGTGCCGAAATGGCAAAAACTTGCGATTTTTGTTTAAATAGTAATGATTATCTTGCCGAATAAGGCAAGTAAAAATTTGTATATGCAGTAATTTCGAAAAAAAAATTCTGAACCTAATATAAAAAATATATTTCGTTATGCTTGTTTATTATTAAATTATTTTAAACTCATCTGAAATACATTTAGTTGGATCAGGCTAAATTAAATTGCGCTTGTTATAATAAGGTTAGGTAAGTTTTACAAGGTTCTTTTGGTACAAAATTATTACTTTTCACATTAACATAAATGAAAAAAAAATATACCTTTAAACGTATAAGAGAAAATTTTAGAAAGGACTTAATTTTAAATGAGTACTTGGTAACTGACCAGTTTTACCTATTCGGCACGATATAATATATATATATATATATATATATATATATATATATATATATATATATATATATATATATATATATATATATATATATATATATATATATATATATATATACATTATTTATTTTACGTTGCTTGACTACAATTAACTTGCTGTGAAAGTGTCTCATTACTCACAAACTTGTTCATTGGACACACAGTGACCCAGACACTTACCCAGACGAAGACTGGACGCCGCTGCATATATCACGCACTAAATTAACATTTGGCGACTCTCATTGTATATTCCTGTTCCTTATCTCTCCTTGGACGGCAAAAAATATTTTGAACCCCGATATCTAGTTTTCCACTACTAATATTTGAATCTCCAGTTGAAAAGAAGTCGAATATTGATAATTAATGAGTCTGTCTATTTAGTTTCATATGGACGACTTGTCGCTGCTGTCCTGGTACTTTCAGTTTGGGTGAAATAACTGATCTGAGGTTTTAGTTTATTCTGGTGGTAATATAGCGCAGAAAATATAATATTGTATCGCGAGTCAGTGGTTGTAAGTGCCAGTGATTTTATTCTTAGTTGATGTTCTTTTTTTCTTATTGTTTTTTAACAACAACAATAATAATAATAATAATAATAATAATATTGTTATTATTATTATTATTATAATAATAAGTATTATTATTATTATTATTATTATTATTATTATTATTATTATTATTATTATTATTATTATTATTATTATTATAGGGGAATAAGCCTGTTGAGTATACCTGGTAAAGTGTATGGTGGAGTTGCTATTGAAAAAATTAAGAACAAGACTGAGAGCAGGATTGCAAATGAACAAGGAGGGTTTAGGAAGGGGAGGAGGTGTGTAGACTAAGCGTTTACAGTAAAACATTTATGTGTGAACAGTACTTAGATAAGGGTAAAGAGATTTTTGTTGCATTTATGGATTTGAAAAAGGTGTATAATAGGGTGGACAGCGGGAAGAGCAATGTGGCAGATGTTGCAAATGCGTAGAAGAGGTTACTGAAAGTAGTAAAGAGTTTGTATGAGGAGATTGAGGCTCAAGATTGAGTATGTAGGAGAGAGAAAGATTATTTCCCAGTAAAAGTAGGCCTTAGACAGGGATGCATGATGTCACCGTGGTTGTTCAGGATTGCTTTTTTAAACAGTTTGTGACAGAACCAACTAGAGTGAACAATCTACTTGACTGGGTTCTTGTCAACAAAGAATCTTGAAGTTAATGATGAGCTTGGGGAAAGCGATCACAAATCACTTAGTTTCAATATATCATGGAATTACCCAGATAACTGCAATCAAATCTCTGTCCCACACTTTCGCTTGGCAGATTTCACGGTACTGAAAAATTACCTGGGTGGGCTAAATTGGGTTGTCCTGACTATGGGTCAGGTAGGTGATCTTGGTTGCCAACATGTTTTTCAGAGCATAGTTCTAGCTGCCCAGACAACTTTTGTTCCGAGTAGGAACAAAAGTTGTCTGGGCAGCTAGATCCCAAATGGATGAATAATAGATTAAAACATCTCATTGGTCAAAAGAGAGCATATATAGGTGTATCAAAAGAGGGGATGGGCAGTTAAGAAATCAATATATTCAATTAAAGAGAGAAATAAAAAAAATAAAAAAAGCTTTTAAAAAGGGATTATGAGGCTAAGGTCGCAAGGGATTCGAATACTAACTTAAAAGGATTCTTTCAGGTATACAGAAGTAAGATTAGAGACAAGATAGGCCCACTTAAGAGTAACTCAGGTCAGATCACTGACAGTGATAAGCATATGTGTGAAATGTTCAATATTTAGTTCCTCTCAGTTTTTACCCAGGAAAATACTAGCGAAATTCCATAAATAATAGATTATGTTGAACATGACGATAATAAACTATTGTGGTAACTAGTGATATGGTTCTCAGACAAATAGATAAATTAAAACCTAACAAATCCCCAGGTCCTGATGAACTGTTTGCAAGGGTGTTAAAGGAATGTGAAGAGGAACTTAGCATACCTTTGGCTATTCTTTTCAACATCTCACTACAAACTAGCAGAGTGCCTGATAGGTGGAAAATGGCAAATGTAATACCTATTTACAAGGCAGGTGACAGGTCCTTAGCTTCGAACTATAGACCAATAAGCCTTACCTCCATAGTGGGAAAATTCATGGAATCAATAATTGCCGAAGCAATTCGTAGCTATCTCGAAAGGCATAACTTGATTAATGATTCTCAACATGGTTTTACAAAGGGACGTTCCTGTCTTACGAATTTACTAACTTTCTTCATTAAGGTGTTTGAGGAGGTAGATCATGGTTTTGAATATGATATTGTGTATATGGACTTCAGTAAGGCTATCGATAGAGTTCCACTTCAGAGGCTATTGAGGAAACTTAAGGCACACAGAATAGAAGGAGAAATTTTTTCCTTGGTACAGGCGTGGTTGACAAATAGGCAGCAGAGAGTTTGCATAAATCGGGAGAAATCAGAATGGGGGTACGTCACAAGCAGTGTTCCACAGGGGTCAGTGTTGGGTCCCTTGTTGTTCACAATCTACATAAATGACTTAGATGAGGGAATAAATAGCGGCATAAGCAAATTTGCTGATGACACCAAAATAGGCAGTCCAATTCATTCTAATGTGGACATTAGAGCACTCCAGGATGATTTGAATAGACTGATGCAGTAGTTGGAGAAGTGGAAGATGTAGTTTAATATAGACAAATGCAAAGTACTAGATGTTGGACAGGAAAATAACCATGCCACATATAAACTAAATAATGTAGATCTTAATATTACGGATTGCGAAAAGAATTTAGGAGTTCTGGTTAGCAGTAATCTAAAACCAAGACAATAGTGCATTAATGTTCGCAATAAAGCTAGCAGAATCCTTGGCTTCATAGCAAGAAGTATAAATTAGGTTGTTCTTCAACTGGATATATATTTTTGGTTAGGCCTCATTTAGATTATGCTGCACAGTTCTGGTCACCGTATTACAGAATGGATATAACTGCACTGGAAAACGTACAAAGAAGGATGACAAAGTTGATCCCATGTATCAGAAATCTTCCCTATGAGGATAGACCGAGGGCCCTGAATCTGCACTCTCTAGAAAGGCGTAAAATTAGGGGGGATATGATTGAGGTGTATAAATGGAAAACAGGAATTAATAAAGGGGATGTAAATAGCGTGCTAAAAATATCTAACATAGACAGGACTCACAGCACTGGAAAGCACTGGTTTGGTAATAGGGTTGTGGATGAATGGAATAAACTCCCGAGTACTATCATAGAAGCTAAGACGTTGTGTAGTTTTAAAAATAGATTGGATAAATACATGAGTGGGTGTGGGTGGGTGTAAGTTGGACCTGACTAGCTTGTGCTACTAAGTCGGATGCAGTGCTCCTCCCTTAAGAGACGTGTCTGACCTCACTAGGTCAAGGCATTGGCTTAAGCCAGTGTGAGAATGGACCTGCCTCGCATAGGCCAGTAGGCCTGTTGCAGTGTTCCTTCTTTCCTATGTTCTTATTTATAGATGGGGTTGTAAGAGAAGTGAATGCTCGGGTGTTGGTAAGAAGTGTGGTATTAAAATATAAAGAATTTAACGCAAAGTGGGAATTTTCACAGTTGCATTTTGATGATGACATTGTGCTTTTGGAAGATTCTGAAGAGAAGTTGCAGAGGTTGATGACCGAGTTTGGAAGGGTATGTAAGGAAAGAAATTAAAAGTGAGCATAGGAAAGAGTAAGGTGATGAGGATAACAAAAAAGTTATGTAATGAAAGACTAGATGTTAGATTGGAGGGAGAGAGTATGGAGGAAGTGAAAGTATTCAGATATTTGGGAGTGGACGTGTCAGCGGATGGGTCTATGAAAGATGAGGTGAATCATAGAAATGATGAGAGGAAAAAGGTGAGTGGATCACTAAGGAGACAAAGAATGTTATCAATGGGTGTGAAGCAGGGGCTGTGAATGTTGGAACAAGGAGAAGGCTGGAGGCTGTGGAGATTTGTCTGAGGGCAGTGTGCAGTGTGAATATAATGAAGAGACCGTAGCTTGGAGATTAGGAAGTACAGGTCTCTAAAAGTATTATCTAGAGGGCAGACGAAGGGTTGTTGGGGTGGTTCGGAGATTTAGAGAGGATGGAACAAAATAGATTTACTTGGAGTGCATATAAATCTGTAGTGGAAGGAAGACAGGATTGGGGCCATCCTAGGAAAGGTTGGAGGGAGGGGAGGGTAAAGGAGGTTTTGTGGACAAGGGACTTGAACTTCCAGCAAGCGTGCGTGAGCGTGTTAGATAGGAGCGAGTAGAGACGAACGGTTTTTATGGCATGACGTGCTGTTGGAGTGTGAGCAAAGTAGCATTATGAAGGGAATCACGGAAACCGGCAAGCCGGACTTGAGTCCTGAAGGTGGGAAGTACAGTGCCTTCACTCTGAAGGAAGGGTGTTGATATGATGCACTTTTTTTTAACTGTAGTGTAGGCACGCCTCTGGCAAGACAGTGCCTATGATGTGTTAATATAATAATAATAATAACAATAATAATAATAATAATAATATTAATAATAATAAATACATTATTATTATAATGTATTTATTATTATTATTATTGTTATTATTATTATTATTATTATTATTATTATTATTATTATTATTATTATTATTATAAATACATTATTATTACTATTATTATTATTGCCATTCTCTTCCCCACCATATTTTTATGTTTATTTCCCTCTTCTTCTTAACTTCTTCATTGAATCATATTTTGCTGCCGTATGTTTTACTTGGGTTATAATATTTACTTCATTTTCTCACTCTTCTTTCGTGTGGGAAAATACAGTCTGACCGTGCTGAAGTTACTCTGAAATCCAGGAAAATCGCTGGCGATTGAAGTGTAAAGTTAAGATCTCTCTCTCTCTCTCTCTCTCTCTCTCTCTCTCTCTCTCTCTCTCTCTCTCTCTCTCTCTCTCTCTCTTTCTCCTCTGATCCCCCGATGCTCTCTCTCCCAGATCCCGTCATATGTCACGAAAGAAACAAAACCATAAATCCGTCAGAGGAAAAAGTATTTCCCTGACCTCCTACATTCTTTCTAACAGTCTTCCACAATTAAGAGAAGACCATGCCTTGAGGAATGAGGTGGTGTGTTGGAAAAGTACTGGAATGAGATTTCTGAGTGTATGGTTGATTCAAAAAAGTGTGGGTGTGTACTGGCTATGTGTGAGCGTGGACCTTCAGATTTCAGGAGTAATTCAAAATAGAGAGTGTGGGTTTGTAGAACTTTGTGCAATACTCAGTGCTCGCACTCAGGATACCCCTGAAGCGTGCACTGCTTTGGGCATAAGTGACATCTGTATGGCTCTCTGATACGCATGTCCTGAGATGATCTGGATATCATCATCCCTGTTTGTAATCCTTAAATGAAGAATTAGACGCATGTGTAACTTCTGGGTATCTTTATTGTAGACGTTTCGCCATCCAGTAGAAATATGTACAAAGTTATATCCTTGAATTTGTATTGATAAAGCCACTGGATGGCGAAATGTCTACATTAAAGGTACCCCTATGCTGCACATGTGTCTTATTCTTCATTTTGTCGGTAATGTACACCATACATATACTACACATGCAATCCTAAAATGATTTCACCATTAACACCATCACTCCAACCCTCCCATCAACACCGGCCAAAGTAACCACCATCACTTACCTCACTATCACCACTTCCACTTACCCTCTTTATGATTATCATCCCCCATCATCATCCCATTTTCATCTCCCATCGAGGCCTGGTCACAGACCGGGCCAAGGAGGCATTGATCTCGGAAACCCTCTCCAGGTATACTCTCCAGGTATCATCACCACCACTACTCCCTCGTTCTTATAACCACTCCTCCATTACCGAAATACAGTAGGTTGAAGCAGCCTCCTTCATCCACACCGGTCCTCATGTTCAGCTTAATTAAATCTCACCTTTGTGACAACGTAAATAGCAACTCAAGTTTTGCATATTTCATTGTTTAGTTGCAAAGTCGTACTTTTGCTGTCATCACAGCATTACAGCTGTTATTATTGTTTTCAATACGACTGTTGCCATTGATGCTATTGATAATTTTGCCATTTCTAATGTTGCTATTATTGCCATCACAGCTGTTGTTGTTGTTGACATCACAGCTGGTTTTGCCATCACAGCTGTTGCTGTTGACATCACAGCTGTTACTCACATCACAGCTGTTATTAATTCTATCAGAGGTGTTACGTCTCCTTATCTACTACCTACTTTAAATTAACAACAATATCTTGATCAAATATAATTTTTTCTAGAAATCAACCAAGCAAATATATAATATACCGTGTCAAAAAATCTAACCAAGTAATTTTACACACACACACACACACACACACACACACACACACACACACACACACACACACACACACACACACACACACACACACACACACACACATCTCTCCCCCTCTAACATCTGTCCCCTCCCATTATCTCTCCCCTCCCCCTTTCCCCACCTCTCTCCCATCCTGCCCTCCCTCCCCCCCTAGCCTCTCTCCCCTCTCGCTCTTCCATCTCCCCCCTCTTTCCCCCTTCTCCCCCTCTTTGCCTTCCCTTTCTCCCTCCCTCCCTCCCTCCCTCCCTCCCTCCCTCTCTCTCTCTCTCTCTCTCTCTCTCTCTCTCTCTCTCTCTCTCCCTCTCTCTCTCTCTCTCTTGCTCTCTCTCTCTCTCTCTCTTGCTCTCTCTCTTGCTCTCTCTCTCTCTTGCTCTCTCTCTTGCTCTCTCTCTCTCTCTCTTGCTCTCTCTCTTGCTCTCTCTCTCTCTTGCTCTCTCTCTCTCTTGCTCTCTCTCTCTCTTGCTCTCTCTCTCTCTTGCTCTCTCTCTCTCTCTTGCTCTCTCTCTCTTGCTCTCTCTCTCTCTTGCTCTCTCTCTCCTGCTCTCTCTCTCTCTTGCTCTCTCTCTATCTTGCCCTCTCTCTCTCTTGCTCTCTCTCTCTCTTGCTCTCTCTCTCTCTCTCGCTCTCTCTCTTGCTCTCTCTCTTGCTCTCTCTCTTGCTCTCTCTCTCTCTTGCTCTCTCTCTCTCTTGCTCTCTCTCTCTCTTGCTCTCTCTCTCTCTTGCTCTATCTCTCTCTTGCTCTCTCTCTCTCTTGCTCTCTCTCTTGCTCTCTCTCTCTCTTGCTCTCTCTCGCTCTCTTGCTCTCGCTCTCTCTCTTGCTCTCTCTCTTGCTCTCTCTCTCTCTTGCTCTCTCTCTCTCTTGCTCTCTCTCTTGCTCTCTCTCTTGCTCTCTCTCTCTCTTGCTCTCTCTCTCTCTTGCTCTCTCTCTCTCTTGCTCTCTCTCTCTCTTGCTCTATCTCTCTCTTGCTCTCTCTCTCTCTTGCTCTCTCTCTTGCTCTCTCTCTCTCTTGCTCTCTCTCGCTCTCTTGCTCTCGCTCTCTCTCTTGCTCTCTCTCTTGCTCTCTCTCTCTCTTGCTCTCTCTCTCTCTTGCTCTCTCTCTCTCTCTTGCTCTCTCTCTTGCTCTCTCTCTCTCTCGCTCTCTCTCTCTCTTGCTCTCTCTCTCTCTTGCTCTCTCTCTCTCTTGCTCTCTCTCTCTCTTGCTCTCTTGCTCTCTCTCTCTCTCTCTTGCTCTCTTGCTCTCTCTCTCTCTTGCTCTCTCTCTCTCTCTTGCTCTCTCTCTCTCTCTCTTGCTCTCTCTCTTGTTCTCTCTCTCTCTCGCTCTCTCTCTTGCTCTCTCTCTCTCTTGCTCTCTCTCTCTCTTGCTCTCTCTCTCTCTTGCTCTCTCTCTTGCTCTCTCTCTCTCTTGCTCTCTCTCTTGCTCTCTCTCTCTCTTGCTCTCTCTCTTGCTCTCTCTCTCTCTTGCTCTCTCTTGCTCTCTCTCTCTCTTGCTCTCTCTTGCTCTCTCTCTCTCTTGCTCTCTCTCTATCTTGATCTCTCTCTCTCGCTCTCTCTCTCTCTCGCTCTCTCTCTCTTGCTCTCTCTCTCTCTTGCTCTCTCTCTCTCTTGCTCTCTTGCTCTCTCTCTCTCTCTTGCTCTCTCTCTTGCTCTCTCTCTTGCTCTCTCTCTTGCTCTCTCTCTCTCTCTTGCTCTCTCTCTTGCTCTCTCTCTCTCTCTCTTGCTCTCTCTCTTGCTCTCTCTCTCGCTCTCTCTCTTGCTCTCTCCCTCTCTTGCTCTCTCTCTCTCTTGCTCTCTATCTCTCTTGCTCTCTCTCGTCCCCATTTTCCCTTCTAACTCTCCCCTCTCCTACACTTAAAAAAAAAAAAAAAAAAAAAAATGGTGGGGACTCGCAGGAACCAAGGATCAGATGAGAATGGTTCGGGTAGGGAGGAGTGGATGGAGGAGCAGTGGAAAAGGATGGAACAAGAGTGGGAGAGAAAATTAGGAGAGCTTTCTGAAAAAATGGAGAAAGAGCTCTCTGTGAAATTGGAAAGGAGGTTGGAGCAGGAAACAAAGAATTGGGAGGCACAAGTCGAAACTGCAGTAGCCAAGATAAGGGTCCTAGAAGTTGAGATAAATAGGCTGGAGCGAGTTACAGGGGCAGTGACCAGAGAAGACACAGCATATGAAGCTGCGAGGCTGAACAGGAAGGAAGGAATTATGAATTATGCTAAGGTCACATCAATCTGCCAAGGAGGACCAAGGAGTGAAAGGGAAGATCAGCTGGTTGCAGATGGAGAGGGTGATAGGTCGAATGCTGAGGCACAACAAGGCTATCAAGAGCCACTGGAAAAATCAAGGGAGAAACTGACCACATACAGGCAGGATCCAGAGTCACAGAGGGTGAGGCAATGGGAGGAAGAAAGGGCAAAATCAGTGTTTATCCATGGGCTTCAGGAGAGAGAGGAAAGGACACACACTGAAAGGAAGCAGGAAGAAGGAAAGGAGATTGAGAAAATCATCACGGAAATAGGTGAAGAGATGGACGAGATTGTAAATTTTCAGAGAATAGGGGGGTACTCGAAGGGGAGAAACCGACCAATCAAGCTGATTCTCAGGACGGAAACAGTGCGGAACAGGATCCTCCAAGAGAAACCACGATTGAAATACTCGGAAGAGTACAAGAGGGTGTTCCTAGACAGAGACAGAACAAAATCAGAGCGACAGCAGCTGAGGGAGAGGACAAAAAAACGAAAGGAGCTAGGAAAAGAGACAAGGAGGGAATCAGCAGAGGTCAGTCAGAGCAGGACAGAACAGCAAGGGCAAGCACACACACAACTACTCTCAGAACCATACAACCTATCACACCATCCCAACACACACTACAATCCATACCCACAGCCTCCACCCAACATCGAGCTATAGAATCCCACAGTATGCCACCAGGTCTCCCACCCCCACAGGCCCCCCAATCCACAGTGTTGGAAAGGAAACTGAAGGTATGGTACACAAACGCTGATGGAATAACAAATAAGTGGGAGGAGTGGCACGAAAGGGTCAAAGAAGCATCACCGGACATCATAGCTCTTACAGAAACCAAGCTTACAGGTATGATAACAGATGCCATCTTTCCAACGGGATACCAAATCCTGAGGAAAGACAGAGGGAACAGGGGGGGTGGAGGAGTGGCGTTGCTGATCAAAAATCGCTGGAATTTTGATGAGCTGGAGAGAGGAGATAGCAGAGAAGAAAGTGATTACATAGTGGGAACACTTCACTCTGGAGGTCCCAAGGTGGTAATAGCAGTGATGTATAACCCACCACAGAACAGCAGGAGGCCAAGGCAAGAGTACGACGAGAGCAATAGAGCGATGGTTGACACACTGGCTAGAGTGGCCAGAAGAGCTCATGCATGCAGGGCAAAGCTCCTGATCATGGGTGACTTTAACCACAAGGAGATCGATTGGGAGAACTTGGACCCACATGGGGGCCAAGATACATGGAGGGCTAAGATGATGGAGGTGGTACTGGAGAACTTCATGTACCAACACGTAAGGGACACTACAAGAGAGAGAGGAGAGGATGAACCAGCAAGGCTGGACTTAGTATTCACCTTCAGTAGTGCAGATATCGAGGACATCGCATATGAAAGACCCCTTGGGGCCAGTGACCATGTGGTTTTAAGCTTCGAATACACAGTAGAGCTACAAGTGGAGGGAGAAGCAGGAAGGCCAGGACGAATGAAGCCAAACTACAAGAAAGGGGACTACACAGGAATGAGGAACTACCTGAACGGGGTTCAGTGGAACAGAGAACTGGCAGGGAAGCCAGTTAATGAGATGATGGAATATGTAGCAACAAAATGCAAGGAGGCTGAGGAGAGGTTTGTACCCAAGGGTAACAGGAGTAATGAAAAAGCCAGGATGAGCCCATGGTTTACCCAAAGGTGCAGGGAGGCAAAAACCAAGTGTGCTAGGGAATGGAAGAAATATAGAAGGCAAAGGACCCAGGAGAATAAGGAGAACAGTCGTAGAGCCAGAAACGAATATGCACAGATAAGAAGGGAGGCCCAAAGACAATATGAAAATGACATAGCAGCGAAAGCCAAATCTGACCCGAAACTGTTGTACAGCCACATCAGGAGGAAAACAACAGTCAAGGACCAGGTAATCAGGCTAAGGAAGGAAGGAGGAGAGACAACAGGAAATGACCGTGAAGTATGTGAAGAACTCAACAAGAGATTCAAAGAAGTGTTCACAGAGGAGACAGAAGGGACTCCAGAAAGACGGAGAGGTGGGGCACACCACCAAGTGCTGGACACAGTGCACACAACCGAGGAAGAAGTGAAGAGGCTTCTGAGTGAGCTAGATACCTCAAAGGCAATGGGGCCAGATAACATCTCCCCATGGGTATTGAGAGAGGGAGCAGAGGCGCTATGTGTACCCCTAACAACAATATTCAATACATCTATCGAAACAGGGAGATTGCCTGAGGCATGGAAGACAGCAAATGTAGTCCCAATCTTTAAAAAAGGAGACAGACATGAAGCACTAAACTACAGACCAGTGTCACTGACATGTATAGTATGCAAAATCATGGAGAAGATTATCAGGAGAAGAGTGGTGGAACACCTAGAAAGGAATGATCTCATCAACAGCAGCCAGCATGGTTTCAGGGACGGGAAATCCTGTGTCACAAACCTACTGGAGTTCTATGACATGGTGACAGCAGTAAGACAAGAGAGAGAGGGGTGGGTGGATTGCATTTTCTTGGACTGCAAGAAGGCGTTTGACACAGTTCCACACAAGAGATTGGTGCAAAAACTGGAGGACCAAGCAGGGATAACAGGGAAGGCACTACAATGGATCAGGGAATACTTGTCAGGAAGACAGCAGCGAGTCATGGTACGTGGCGAGGTGTCAGAGTGGGCACCTGTGACCAGCGGGGTCCCGCAGGGGTCAGTCCTAGGACCAGTGCTGTTTCTGATATTTGTGAACGACATGACGGAAGGAATAGACTCTGAGGTGTCCCTGTTTGCAGATGACGTGAAGTTGATGAGAAGAATACACTCGATCGAAGACCAGGCAGAACTACAAAGGGATCTGGACAGGCTGCAGACCTGGTCCAGCAATTGGCTCCTGGAGTTCAATCCCACCAAGTGCAAAGTCATGAAGATTGGGGAAGGGCAAAGAAGGCCGCAGACGGAGTACAGTCTAGGGGGTCAGAGACTACAAACCTCACTCAAGGAAAAAGATCTTGGGGTGAGTATAACACCAGGCACATCTCCTGAAGCGCACATCAACCAAATAACTGCTGCAGCATATGGGCGCCTAGCAAACCTCAGAACAGCATTCCGACATCTTAATAAGGAATCGTCCAGGACCCTGTACACCGTATACGTTAGGCCCATATTGGAGTATGCGGCACCAGTTTGGAACCCACACCTAGCCAAGCACGTAAAGAAACTAGAGAAAGTGCAAAGGTTTGCAACAAGACTAGTCCCAGAGCTAAGAGGTATGTCCTACGAGGAGAGGTTAAGGGAAATCAACCTGACGACACTGGAGGACAGGAGAGATAGGGGGGACATGATAACGACATACAAAATACTGAGGGGAATTGACAAGGTGGACAAAGACAGGATGTTCCAGAGATTGGACACAGTAACAAGGGGACACAGTTGGAAGCTAAAGACACAGATGAATCACAGGGATGTTAGGAAGTATTTCTTCAGCCACAGAGTAGTCAGTAAGTGGAATAGTTTGGGAAGCGATGTAGTGGAGGCAGGATCCATACATAGCTTTAAGCAGAGGTATGATAAAGCTCACGGCTCGGGGAGAGTGACCTAGTAGCGATCAGTGAAGAGGCGGGGCCAGGAGCTCGGACTCGACCCCCGCAACCTCAACTAGGTGAGTACAACTAGGTGAGTACACTCACATGCACACACATGCACACACACACTCACACACACACAGACACAGACAGACAGACAGACAGACAGACACACACACACACACACACACACACACACACACACACACACACACACACACACACACACACACACACACACACACACACAAAAATATATATATATATATATATATATATATATATATATATATATATATATATATATATATATATATATATATATATGCAAAACAACCACTCTGAAAGAATAAGAAATTCCAAGCGCTTTCGTGACTACTCACATTATCAAGGAACTATGAAAGTAAAGCATCCAAGGAAGCTATATAAGGGTGTCTGGCCGGCACCTCACTATCAGATCCCACAACGGTTTAAACACCTGACGCGCGCCGACCCAACTTGGATAGGTCCTTGGCACAACTCACCTCACAAACTATTCTACCCAAGAAATAAGAAATTTTAAAGATTATTTGTCCAGTGTATTATTAAATTCTTCCCAAATTCTATTAATTATAAATGGATCTAATTTATATAAACCAAAGGAAATATTCATATTATTATCAAAACTGCTTTTTATGAAACAAGATTCAATTATATTCCTGTCGACCATGGACTTGCTTGATACTACTTTCTCAACTTTTTGAAAATCAATTGGATGGTTAAAATCTCTTACATGAATAAATAGAGCATTGGAATCTTGTCCAGTTCTAATGCTATATTTATGTTGTTTTAATCTTAGTTCGAGATTTTTACCAGTTTGACCGTAATAAACTTTATCGCAAATTTTACAAGGAATCTTATAGACACATCCATCAGCATTTTGGGGGGAATTCTTTATCAAAAGTTTTTTTACTGTATCAAGATTTTTGAATACAACTTTAATATTAAAAGTCTTAAGAAGAGAAGGCATATCAACCAAGTTTTCATGGTAAGGGAGAACCAACATATTTTTAGATGAATAAGGCTGGTTGTCCCTTTTTGGATTGTAAAAAGTATTTCTAGCAACTTTAAAAGATTTATCAATTACATTTCTTGGGTATTTTAAATCATTACCTATACATGGAATTTTTTGAAACAAGGTTACTTAACACAATCCTCCCTAATAGAGCTAAATGGTTCAGATATATTGATGATATTTTGTGTCTTATGCCCAAAAATGTAGATATACACCATTTCCTAGGAAAATTAAATAGCTTAGCCCATTCTATAAACTTTACTGTTGAGTTTGAAGAAAATAACTCATTGCCTTTTCTAGATGTTTTAATTATTAAGGGTAATAATGAATTCAAATTTAAAATTTACAGAAAACCTACAAATAACTGTTCCTATGTCCACTATTATTCCTCGCATCAAGATAGAGTCAAACTGTCTGTTTTCTCATCAATGTTTTTGAGAGCTTTACGAATTTGTAGTCCTGAGTTCATAGATGAGGAAATATCCAAAATTTATGAAATAGGTAATGATTTAAAATACCCAAGAAATGTAATTGATAAATCTTTTAAAGTTGCTAGAAATACTTTTTACAATCCAAAAAGGGACAACCAGCCTTATTCATCTAAAAATATGTTGGTTCTCCCTTACCATGAAAACTTGGTTGATATGCCTTCTCTTCTTAAGACTTTTAATATTAAAGTTGTATTCAAAAATCTTGATACAGTAAAAAAACTTTTGATAAAGAATTCCCCCCAAAATGCTGATGGATGTGTCTATAAGATTCCTTGTAAAATTTGCGATAAAGTTTATTACGGTCAAACTGGTAAAAATCTCGAACTAAGATTAAAACAACATAAATATAGCATTAGAACTGGACAAGATTCCAATGCTCTATTTATTCATGTAAGAGATTTTAACCATCCAATTGATTTTCAAAAAGTTGAGAAAGTAGTATCAAGCAAGTCCATGGTCGACAGGAATATAATTGAATCTTGTTTCATAAAAAGCAGTTTTGACAATAATATGAATATTTCCTTTGGTTTATATAAATTAGATCCATTTATAATTAATAGAATTTGGGAAGAATTTAATAATACACTGGACAAATAATCTTTAAAATTTCTTATTTCTTGGGTAGAATAGTTTGTGAGGTGAGTTGTGCCAAGGACCTATCCAAGTTGGGTCGGCGCGCGTCAGGTGTTTAAACCGTTGTGGGATCTGATAGTGAGGTGCCGGCCAGACCCCTTATATAGCTTCCTTGGATGCTTTACTTTCATAGTTCCTTGATAATGTGAGTAGTCACGAAAGCGCTTGGAATTTCTTATTCTTTCAGAGTGGTTGTTTTGCATATTCTGAAATCACCTGTTTACTGTGATCTTATTGCATATATATATATATATATATATATATATATATATATATATATATATATATATATATATATATATATATATATATATATATATATATATATATATATATATATATATATATATGTAGGTATCGGTAAGATTGAAGGAATATTTTGAGGAATTGTTAAATATTGATGATGATAAAGAAGCTGTGATTTCGTATATAGGGCAAGGAGAAATAACATCTTATAGGAGTGAAGAAGAACCAGTTGTGTGGGGAAAGTTCGTGAGGCAGTGCGTTGAATGAAAGAAGGTAAAGCAGCTTGGATTTATGGGATAAAGATAGAAATGTTAAAGGCAGGTGGGGATATAGTTTTGGAGTGGTTAGTGTTTTTATTTAATAAATGTATGAAAGATGGTAAGGTACCTAGGGATTGGCAGAGAGCATGCATATTTCCTTTGTATAAAGGCAAAGGGGATAAAAAAGAGTGTAAAAATTATAGAGGAATAAGTCTGTTAAGTATACCTGGTAAAGTGAATGGAAGAGTTATTATTGAAGAATTAAGAGTGAGACGGAGAGCAAGATAGTAGATGAACAAGGAGGCTTTAGAAAGTAGGGGGTGTGTAGACCAAGTGTTTGCAGTGAAATATATAGGTGAACAGTGGCTAGATAAGGGTAAAGAGGTATTTGTGGCATTTATGTATTTGGAAAAGGCGTATGATAGGGTGGATAGGGGGACAATGTGGCAGATATTGCAAATGTATGGAATAGGAGGTAGGTTATTGAAAGCAGTGAAAAGTTTTAAAGAGGATAGTGGGGCTCAGGTAAGAGTATGTCGACGAGAGGAAGATTATTTCACAGCAAAAGTAGGCCTTAGACAAGGATGTGTGATGTCACCATGGTTGTTCAATATGTTTGTAGATGGAGTTGTAAGAGAAGTGAATGCTCGGGTGTTGGCAAGAGGTGTGGGGTTAAAAGGTAAAGACTCGAACACAAAGTGGGAGTTGTCACAGTTGCTCTTGGCTGATGGCATTCTGCTTTTGGGGGATTCTGAAGAGAAATTGCAGAGGTTGATTGATGAGTTTGGTAGGGTATGTAAAAGAAGGAAATTAAAAGTGAATGTAGGAAAGAGTAAGGTGATGAGAATAACAAAAAAATTAGGTAATGGAAGACTGGATATCAGATTAGAGGGAGAGAGTATGGAGGAGGTGAATGTATTCAGATATTTGGGAGTGGTTGTGTCAGCAGATGGGTCTATGAAAGATGAGTTGAATCATAGAATTAACGAGGGGCAAAAGGTGAGTGGTGTACTGAGGAATCTGTGGAGACAAAGAACTTTATCTATGAAAGCAAAGAGGGGAATGTATGAGAGTATAGTTATACAAATGCTCTTGTATGGGTGTGAGACATGTGTTGTGAATGTTGCAACAAGGAGAAGGCAGTGGAGATATTATGTCTGAGGGCAATGTGAGGTGTGAATATAATGCAGTGAATCCGTAGTTTAGAGATTAGGAAGTGTGGGATTACCAAAACTATTATCCAGAGGGCTGAGGAGGGGTTATTGAGTTGGTTTGTACATCTAGAGAGGGTGGAATGAAATAGAATAACTTTGAGATTGTATAAATCTGTAGTGGAGGGAAGGCGGAGTAAGGGTCGGCCTAGGATAGGTTTAAGGGAGGGGGTAAAGGAGGTTTTGTGTGCGAGGGCCTTGGACTTCCAGCAAGCATGCATGAGTAGTGTGTGTGGTGTTTTCTCTTAGTTTACTAATGTTGCCCCTACTTTTCATTGGGCGTATGTTGCATTTCCTGCCAAGTCTTTTGCTTTTGTAAGGAGTGATTTCTGTGTGCAGATTAAGGACCAGTCCCTCTAGGATTTTCCAGGTGTAGATTATGATGTATCTCTCTCGCCTGCGCTCCAGTGATTACAAGTCAAGTGCTTCCAAGCATTCCCAGTAGTTAAGGTGTTTGATGGAACTAATATGTGCAGTAAAGGTTCTCTGTATATTCTCTAGATCTGCGATTTCACCTGCGTGAATGGAACAGTTAGTGTACATCAGTATTCCAGCCTAGAGGGAACAAGTAATTTGAAAAGGATCATCAGTGGCTTGGCATCTCTTGTTTTGAATGTTCTCATTATCCATCTTATCAGTTTCCTCGCTGATATGATAGAGAACTGTTATGATCCTTGAAGGCGAGATCCTCAGACATTACCACTGCTAGGTCCGTCACATTACTTTTCCGTTCCATTGTGTGATTAGTTTGTAGTATACTCAGTTCTAGCTATTATTTCCTCCAGTTTTCCATAACGGAGTAGTTGGAATTTGTCTTCATTGAACATCATATTTTTCTCCATTGCCCATTGGCAAACTTGGTTTATATCTTCTTGGAGATTTGCCGTGTCCTCAATGGATGACATTCTCATGCAGATCTTAGTATCGTCTGCAAAGGATGACACAGTTCTATGGTTTACATCTCTGTCTATGTCTGATATGAGGATGAGGAACAGGATAGGGGCGAGTACCGTGCCTTGTGGACCACTACTCTTTGTGTTCGATTGGTTAGAAAGTTGAAGATCCATCTGCCCACTTTCCCAGTTGTCCCTTTAGCACGCATTTTTTGTGCTATTACACCATGATCGCACTTGTCAAAGACTTTGGTCAAGTGTGTTCTCCAGTCTCGTTGGCTCCACTATCTGCTGACTTAGTGTATGTTTATTGCAGAAATTCAGCAACTCATGTGTGTGTGACTTTTCATCTGAGCTGCCTCCAGGGATTATTTCTGCTACAACATTATTTTGGCTCCACTATCTGCTGACTTAGTGTATGTTTATTGCAGAAATTCAGCAACCCATGTGTGTGTGACTTTTCATCTGAGCTGCCTCCAGGGATTATTTCTGCTACAACATTATTTGCTACATTCTTCCATTTTGTATGTCTTAGATTGAAATCATCAAGCAGAAAGATGTTTGGAGAAGGGACTGGAAGGTTTTTCCAGAAAGTAGTCAGTTTTCGATAGGTGTTCTTTAAACTGTTGGGAAGTTGCATCTGGTGGCTTAAATACAAGCACAATGACAAAGATTTGGTTCTCAATACAGTTCATGAGAGAACAGTGCACTTAGGAAATAAAATAATACTGTTGTTGTTGCTTTTGTTGCTGTTATTACTGTTGTTATTGTTGATATTTTTGTTGTTGTTTTTGCTATTGTTGTTGCTATTCCTTT
This sequence comes from Cherax quadricarinatus, assembly GCF_038502225.1. Lineage (NCBI taxonomy): Eukaryota > Metazoa > Arthropoda > Malacostraca > Decapoda > Parastacidae > Cherax > Cherax quadricarinatus. The sequence continues at coordinate 24,667,946 of NC_091316.1, forward strand.
GCTACTTTGTTGTTGTTGGTATTATTATTATTATTATTATTATTATTATTATTATTACTACTACTACTACTACTACTACTACTACTACTACTACTACTACTACTACTACTACTACTACTACTACTACTACTACTACAACTACTACTACTACTACTACTGCTACGAGTACTGCTACTGTTACTACTGCTACTACTACTATGTAAAGCGCTAATCTCGTGAGTCACTCAGCACAAGCGATGGTAAATTCGTAAACCTTCCTCATCTGTACACTAATCGTGATTGTACTCTGTGCTCCCTCGAGGTATATGGACTTCATGTTTATAGACTCTGGTAGTTCATTTGTAATCTTGCGGGTTCTACAGTGCTCCAAGGGACCATTTAAGGTTTTGCATGAATTACTGATAACGTTTAGGAGAGTCTATGGTTCTAAATCGTTTATAGAGGAGCTTTTTCAGTCTAAGTGGTTCATCAACGGCTCTTGGTGGTTCACTAGTGATTTACGTAGTTTTAACGTCATCCACTTTACTGAAGAATGTTTTTTAAGGGAGAAGGATAGGGATGAAGAGTGGATTTTCTTCGGTAAGGATATACTAAGTGTATACTCGACTGGTTGGCTGCTTCCCTGACTGCATTTCTGTCTGGCTACTTGCCTGCCTGCCAGGCTGGCTAACTGCCTGGATGGTTTGCAATCTAGATGGATGGATGATTGCATCTCGGGCTGGTTGGTTGGCTAGGTTGATTGGGTGGGGAAAGGCGTCGACGGTGATCGATACCCGCTGGAGATACCTGCCTGTGGGAGTGGCTTTTGTTGAGGGGGTTCCTCCTGACGGGGATATAATATATATGTAAATTTTCACGTGAAAAACGAGATGATGTATTGCCTGATTTTGTTGTGAAGCGAAGAATGATTTTTACTAAGTGTTTGTCATGTTTTATCTTGGTTTAATAAAGGTGTTATATATATATATATATATATATATATATATATATATATATATATATATATATATATATATATATATATATATATATATATATATATATATATATATATATATATATATATATATATATATATTCACGATTAAATTCATTAAAAATTTAAGAGAGATTCACTTTCGACTTCTCGGAAGCAGAAGACATCGATGACATAAATATAGCTATCATAAGAGAAGACTCCCGGTGCTGCGATAAGGACTGTCACAACTAGAATGGATTTTATCGCCCCATTCATGCATAAGCCACAGTGGCTGCAAAGGCGACGTTTGGGACGACAAATCGGCCTTATCAAGGCACACTCATTCAAAAGGCTGATCAGATACATAAACAACAACAGCCAACCTGACAAAACACTGTGTACAGCTGCACTCATTCACTCTCTCAAGGATGTTTGTACCAGGTGTGTGAGTCTCTCGGTATTTATACTCTGAAAGTTGAATTCAATCTCTATTTTAAGGATTTAAGTAACCCTAACTAGCGGTATGGAGGTTATATCTGGCCTTGATAACCTTTGTTTATTTTTTTAAGTAAAAGGGCACAAGTGCAACTAATGTGACATTTTATTGTGGCAACGTTTCGCTCTCCAGGAGCTTTGTCAAGCCGTTACAAACAATACTTGGACACAGAGGGTATATATAGGTTCAGAGCGAAGTGCAATACTAGTGGTAGTAGTAGCAGTAGTGATATAAGTTGTGGTAGTAGTAGTAGTAGTAGTAATACAATATGTTAGAACAATTAACTTGCACATGAGTAAAGGATATAAAAGCTATTACTTGGGAAACATAAAAATTGGTTAGACAAATATTTCTATTAGAGGCTGGATAGAGAAGGCCTGTTTCAATGTTCATTCTCTGTAATGTGCTTTGTGTAGTATTAACAGGAGAGACTATGTGATGGCAGGGTTTACTGTTTTCAGGAGGATTATTGCTAAAATGTCACATTAGTTGCACTTGTGTCCTTTTACTTTACATATTGTCGGTAATTCTACCAACTTCGTTTAATTTACAGTCATTCACTCATTAATGTAACAGTTACGTCAGTGATGTTTCATCAAAATAACCCACTCAAGGAGAGAACCTTGATGCTGATCAAGGGACTTCATACAAGAAATTAGAAATATCCTCACTGAATCAAACGCGATTTTCTTTTTTTATATCAGTGGCGCTGTTTGAACCCCCTAAGAATTTAGCTCTTTTCCATGAATATCAACGAAGAGTGCAGCCACACTGTATTGTTTACATTGCACAATTGCTCAGAATGTCAAGAGAAGGAATTCCTTACGAATATTTCTAAGTCAGTGTAGTTGCCCTACCAATGATCTGGCAAATAAGGTACATGTGGAGTACCTGTCAGTACTGTGCATACAGCATGTATACCCGTTATGTATTCCCACACACCCGCATGGCAGAGTGACTGTTCCCACGGCTTGGGGTATCTTAAACACCGTTAGACGCTAAATAGCACCAAAAGAGCTTTATCAATTTAGTCAGTCCATTGGATTGATAAATCCTTATCATTCCCAGCACTCCATCGCATTCACGATTCTCCCGTAAGCTACAGGTTAAATAATAATTCATATGAGTGAAATACTAATTTTAATTACACATGTGTGGGTATTCAGTACCATCTCTTAACTGTGATCCTCCTCATCGCTACGTTACTAACACAGGATCAATGGGAAAAATAAAACAAAAGCGTTCAACCTGAAGATTTTTTTTTGCCACATATTTGTCTAAGTAATCCGCACGAGTCAACCAAAAAGTAAGTTAGAATTGCCGAGCCCGACACCAACAGAAACTCTCAATTATATTATTACATCTATGGAAGAACGCATGGTAACAAAGCACACTGCTAGTTGTATAAATCAAGGGAACAAAGGCCACCTGTTAGTTACATAAATCATAGTTAGAAAATGCACCCGTTGTATCTTCTTGTTCTTCCCGACCAATTGAAAGCGAATCGATCACTTGGCAGGTGGTACAATAGGCAGGTGAGGGTCGGACAGCGCCGCTGGAGGTCACCTGCATTGTCACCTGGACAATAGCCGACCTCCTATTGTTCTCAGGTGTGAGGAATGACGCCTACCTTGAGGCCGGAGTAAAGGCTACGCTGTGGAATCAAGGGGAGGTGCCTTGATGCTGGCGACGGGATTTTGATTCAAGGCTTTGCACCTGCAGTACCTCTCTCTCTCTTTCTTTCCTTAGATCAAATCTAATTACTTCAATTTCCATAGGTACTATAAAACCCAACAACAACAATAATGATAATAATAATAATTCTATTATTATTATTATTATTATTATTATTATTATTATTATTATTATTATTATTATTATTATTATTATTATTGCTATTATCATTATTATTATTATATTTTTATTATTAACACATCAGCCGTTTCCCACCAAGGCAGGGTGGCCCGAAAAAGAAAAACTTCCATCATCCACTCCATCACTGTCTTGCCAGAGGTGCGGTTACGCTATAGTTATAAAACTGTAATAATGTTGGTAGAATTACCGACAATATGTAAAGTAAAAGGACACAAGTGCAACTAATGTGACATTTTATTGTGGCAACGTTTCGCTCTCCAGGAGCTTTGTCAAGCCGTTACAAACAATACATAGACACAGAGGGTATATATAGGCTCAGAGTGACGTGCAATACTAGTGGTAGTAGTAGTAGTAGTAGGGCTACTAGCCCCTTGTTCCCGGGTCTCCGCCTCTTACAACCCAGAGGGGTATGTATATATATGCTTGTACATGTATGTGTAGTGTGACCTAAGTGTAAGTTGAAGTAGCAAGACGTACCTGAAATCTTGCATGTTTATGAGACAGACAAAAGACACCAGCAATCCTACCATCATGTAAAACAATTACAGGCTTTCATTTTACACTCACTTGGCAGGACTGTAGTACCTCCCTGGACGGTTGCTGTCTACCAACCTACTACCTTGTAATTATTATTTTTATTATTATTATTACTATTATAGCACCTCATAATCAGTGGGGAAATTTTGAGCTTGTTCGTTCATTTTATAAGATTCAAACTTAATCTTAAAAATGAGAGGCAAAACCGGTTTGGTTTTGTCTCTCACTACACAAGATTATTGCTGCCTGTCTTAATATATAAAATAACTGTTACCCGTATCATTATTAATTATTTATTTTACGTTTTCATTCATATGAGATCACATTAGCCTAGGGAACTGGATCTGTGCTTCGGTTCCCTGAAGTGAGCCTGAATCCCTTTCATTCCCTCCCCACAGGCGCTGTATAATCCTACCGGTTTAGCGCTCCTCCATGATTGTAATAATACTAATAAATCTCATTATCCATGATTATCTTAAAGAGGTTTACATTAGCACGTCACTTGTGACATCTCATTCATTGTAACAAATCACTGTCGTAACTTTGTTTCATTTCCTCTAATGAATTTCGGAAATAATCTTGAACTTCATTTAAATATATCAATTCATATTACCACGCAGTTATATTTATATTAATCATTATTTTGTTACATGTAAATTTTAAGGGTGGAGATATATTGCAGTTATTTTTTTTAACTGTAGTATCAGCACACCTCTGGCAAGACAGTGATGGAGTGAATGATGTTGAAAGTGTTTCTTCTTTTTCGGGTCACCCAGTCTCGGCAGGAAACGAACGATGTGTTAATACAGAGAAATAAAAACACACAATGATAATTTACGTTATCACTGCTTGTTGTCACTGGCGGAGCTGGAGCCTCACAGAAACTGTGGGGGGAAAGAATTAACAATGTTGGGCGCGTGCGGCGGTGTTTAGCTTGTAGGACTATGATAGAGTGTCAAACTAGCTTCATGTCGACCATGTCTTACACCAAACAAGAATGTAATTACTCACTCAGATTTGCATAAGCGAAGGCAAAGACCATAAGTCTCGAGGAGCAGAGGTTCACTTGGATAATATCAGGGGCGAATAAAATCCAGGAAGGTTTTGATTTCTTATCGTAGTAGGACTGGGAACAAAGTCGGAAGAGTTTTGGTGGATTGTCTTAGTAAAAAAGGCAAAAAAAGAGTAAATAAAACCACATTAAAAATCAGATAAATGGAAATTATTTAGTCGATTGGTGACTGCAGAAATTTTCTTCTAAAACAAAAACTTCCTCCATGATAGATGAAAAAAAAAGAAATAGGAAGACAAAAGAGGAGAAAAATAAAAACTTGAGGATAAAGAAGAAGTGAATTAGAATGACAATTAGAATAAATATCTGGAGGAGAAGAAAAGAAAAAGTAAAAGATTCTAAAGTCACGATGGTAAATTAACATAGCAAGACAATAACACAATGTTGAGGTGTCAGATGTGATGCAGGTGTGTGAAGGATGGCAGGAGGCTGCCTCACTCATCATACCTGTGAGGGATGGCAGGAGGCTGCCTCACTCATCATACCTGTGAGGGATGGCAGGAGGCTGCCTCACTCATCATACCTGTGAGGGATGGCAGGAGGCTGCCTCACTCATCATAACTGTGAGGGATGGCAGGAGGCTGCCTCACTCATCATACCTGTGAGGGATGGCAGGAGGCTGCCTCACTCATCATACCTGTGAGGGATTGCAGGAGGCTGCCTCACTCATCATACCTGTGAGGGATTGCAGGAGGCTGCCTCACTCATCATACCTGTGAGGGATGGCAGGAGGCTGCCTCACTCATCATACCTGTGAGGGATGGCAGGAGGCTGCCTCACTCATCATACCTGTGAGGGATTGCAGGAGGCTGCCTCACTCATCATACCTGTGAGGGATGGCAGGAGGCTGCCTCACTCATCATACCTGTGAGGGATGGCAGGAGGCTGCCTCACTCATCATACCTGTGAGGGATGGCAGGAGGCTGCCTCACTCATCATACCTGTGAGGGATTGCAGGAGGCTGCCTCACTCATCATACCTGTGAGGGATGGCAGGAGGCTGCCTCACTCATCATACCTGTGAGGGATGGCAGGAGGCTGCCTCACTCATCATACCTGTGAGGGATGGCAGGAGGCTGCCTCACTCATCATACCTGTGAGGGATTGCAGGAGGCTGCCTCACTCATCATACCTGTGAGGGATGGCAGGAGGCTGCCTCACTCATCATACCTGTGAGGGATGGCATGAGGCTGCCTCACTCATCATACCTGTGAGGGATGGCAGGAGGCTGCCTCACTCATCATACCTGTGAGGGATGGCAGGAGGCTGCCTCACTCATCATACCTGTGAGGGATGGCAGGAGGCTGCCTCACTCATCATACCTGTGAGGGATTGCAGGAGGCTGCCTCACTCATCATACCTGTGAGGGATGGCAGGAGGCTGCCTCACTCATCATACCTGTGAGGGATGGCAGGAGGCTGCCTCATTCATCATACCTGTGAGGGATGGCAAGTGGCTGCCTCACTCATCATACCTGTGAGGGATGGCAGGAGGCTGCCTCACTCATCATACCTGTGAGGGATGGCAGGAGGCTGCCTCACTCATCATACCTGTGAGGGATGGCAGGAGGCTGCCTCACTCATCATACCTGTGAGGGATGGCAGGAGGCTGCCTCACTCATCATACCTGTGAGGGATGACAGGAGGCTGCCTCACTCATCATACCTGTGAGGGATGGCAAGAGGCTGCCTCACTCATCATACCTGTGAGGGATGGCAGGAGGCTGCCTCACTCATCATACCTGTGAGGGATGGCAGGAGGCTGCCTCACTCATCATACTTGTGAGGGATGGCAGGAGGCTGCCTCACTCATCATACTTGTGAGGGATGGCAGGAGGCTGCCTCACTCATCATACCTGTGAGGGATGGCAGGAGGCTGCCTCACTCATCATACCTGTGAGGGATGGCAGGAGGCTGCCTCACTCATCATACTTGTGAGGGATCTCAGGAGGCTGCCTCACTCATCATACTTGTGAGGGATGGCAGGAGGCTGCCTCACTCATCATACTTGTGAGGGATGGCAGGAGGCTGCCTCACTCATCATACCTGTGAGGGATGGCAGGAGGCTGCCTCACTCATCATACCTGTGATGGATGGCAGGAGGCTGCCTCACTCATCATACCTGTGAGGGATGGCAGGAGGCTGCCTCACTCATCATACCTGTGAGGGATAGCAGGAGGCTGCCTCACTCATCATACCTGTGAGGAATGGCAGGAGGCTGCCTCACTCATCATACCTGTCAGGGATGGCAGGAGGCTGCCTCACTCATCATACTTGTGAGGGATGGCAGGAGGCTGCCTCACTCATCATACCTGTGAGGGAAAGCAGGAGGCTGCCTCACTCATCATACCTGTGAGGGATGGCACGAGGCTGCCTCACTCATCATACCTGTGAGGGATGGCACGAGGCTGCCTCACTCATCATACCCGTGAGGGATGGCAGGAGGCTGCCTCACTCATCATACCTGTGAGGGATGGCAGGAGGCTGCCTCACTCATCATACCTGTGAAGGATGGCAGGAAGCTGCCTCACTCATCATACCTGTGAGGGATGGCAGGAGGCTGCCTCGATCATACCTGTGAGGGATGGCAGGTGGCTGCCTCACTCATCATACCTGTGAGGGATGGCAGGAGCCAGCCTCACTCATCATACCTGTGAGGGATGGCAGGAGGCTGCCTCACTCATCATACCTGTGAGGGATGGTAGGAGGCTGCCTCACTCATCATACCTGTGAGGGATGGCAGGAGGCTTCCTCAATTATCATACCTGTCAGGGATGGCAGGAGGCTGACAGTCATCATACCTGTGAGGGATGGCAGGAGGCTGCCTCACTCATCATACCTGTGAGGGATGGCAGGAGGCTGCCTCACTCATCATACCTGTGAGGGATGGCAGGAGGCTGCCTCACTCATCATACCTGTCAGGGATGGCAGGAGGCTGACTCACTCATCATACCTGTGATGGATGGCAGGAGGCTGCCTCACTCATCATACCTGTGAGGGATGGCAGGAGGCTGCCTCACTCATCATACCTGTCAGGGATGGCAGGAGGCTGACTCACTCATCATACCTGTGATGGATGGCAGGAGGCTGCCTCACTCATCATACCTGTCAGGGATGGCAGGTTGCTGCCTCACTCATCATACCTGTGAGGGATGGCAGGAGGCTGCCTCACTCATGATACCTGTGAGGAATGGCAGGAGGCTGCCTCACTCATCATACCTGTGAGGGATGGCAGGAGGTTGCCTCACTCATCATACCTGTGATGGATGGCAGGAGGCTGCCTCACTCATCATACCTGTGAGGGATGGCAGGAGGCTGCCTCACTCATCATACCTGTGAGGGATGGCAGGAGGCTGCCTCACTCATCATACCTGTGAGGGATGACAGGAGGTTGCCTCACTCATCATACCTGTGAGGAATGGCAGAGGCTTCCTCACTCATCATACCTGTGAGGGATAGCAGAGGCTGCCTCACTCATCGTACCTGTGAGGGATGACAGGAGGCAGCCTCACTCACCATATCTGTGAGGGATGACAGATGTTGCCTTATTCATCATACCTGTGAGAGATGGCAAGAGGCTGCCTCACTCACCATACCTGTGAGGGATGGCAGAGGCTGCCTCACTCACCATACCTGTGAGGGATGGCAGAGGCTGCCTCACTCATCATACCTGTGAGGGATAGCATGAGGCAGCCTCACTCATCATACTTGTGAGGGATGGCAGAGGCTGCTTCACTCATCATACTTGTGAGGGATGGCAGGAGGCTGCCTCACTCATCATATCTGTGAGGGATGGTGGAAGGCAGCCTCACTCATCGTACCTCTGAGGGATGGCGGAAGGATGCCTCACTCATCATACCTGTGAATGATGGCAGCAGGCAGCCTCACTCATAATACCTGTGAGGGATGGCAGGATGCAGCCTCACTCATCATACCTGTGAGGGATGCCAGGAGTTTGCCTCGCTCACCATACCTCTGAGGGATGGCAGGAGGCTGCCTCACTCATTATATCTGTGAAGGATGGCAGAGGCTGCCTCACTCATCGTACCTGTGAGGGATGGCAGGAGGCAGCATCACTCATCATACCTGTGAGGAATAACAGGAGGCAGCCTCATTTATCATACCTGTGGGGGATGGCAGGAGGCTGCCTCACTTATTATACCTGCGAGGGATGGCAGAGACTGCCTCAATCATCATACGTATGAGGAATAACAGGAGGCAGCCTCATTTAGCATACCTGTGGGGGATGGCAGGAGGCTACCTCACTCATCATACCTGTGAGGGATGGCAGGAGGCAGCTTCACTCATCATACCTGTGAGGGATTGCAGGAGGCTGCCTCACTCACCATACCTGTGAGGGATGGCATGAAGGCTGCCTCACTCATCATACCTGTGAGGGATGGCAGGAGGCTGCCTCACTCATCATACCTGTGAGGGATGGTGGAAGGCAGCCTCACTCATCATACCTGTGAGGGATGGCAGGAGGCTGCCTCACTCATCATACCTGTGAGGGATGGCAGGAGGCAGCCTCACTCATCATACCTGTGAGGGATGGCAGAGGCAGCCTCACTCATCATACCTGTGAGGGATGGCAGGATGCAGCATCACTTATCATACCTGTGAGGGATGGCAGGAGGCAGCATCACTCATCATATCTGTGAGGAACAACAGGATGCAGCCTCACTTATCATACCTCACTGTGAGGGATGGCAGAGACTGCCTCACTCATCATACCTGTGAGGGATGGCAGGAGGCTGCCTCACTCATCATACCTGTGAGGGATGGTATGAAGCAGCCTCACTTATCATACCTGTGAGGGATGGCAGGAGGCTGCCTCACTCGTCATACCTGTGAGGGATGGCAGGAGGCTGTCTTACTCATCATACCTGTGAGGGATAGCAGGAGGCTGCCTCACTCATCATACCTGTGAGGGATGGCAGGAGGCTGTCTTACTCATCATACATGTGAGGGATGGTATGAAGCAGCCTCACTCATCATACCTGTGAGGGATGGCAGGAGGCTGCCTCACTCATCATACCTGTGAGGGATGGCATGAGGCTGTCTTACTCATCATACCTGTGAGGGATAGCAGGAGGCTGCCTCACTCATCATACCTGTGAGGGATGGCAGGAGGCTGCCTTACTCATCATACATGTGAGGGATGGCAGGAGGCAGCATCACTCATCATACCTGTGAGGGATGACAGGAGGCTGTCTTACTCATCATACCTCTGAGGGATGGCAGGAGGCTGCCTCACTCATCATACCTGTGAGGGAGTTCAGGAGGCTACCTCGCTTATCATGCCTGTGAGGGATGGCAGAAGGCAGCGTCACTCATCATGCCTGTGTTAATTCACTCACGATTTTTTTTTTACGAAAGGCGTGTCTCTTGTGACACCAGACTTACTGTGTGTGTGTGTGTGTGTGTGTTTGTGTGTTTGTGTGTGTGTGTGTGTGTGTGTGTGTGTGTGTGTGTGTGTGTACTCATCTATTTGTACTACCGTATTTATTAGTGCAAGGGTTGATTCACATCTCCTAACCCCCACCTCCTCGCCGGTCGCTACTAGGTCCCTGCTCCAAGAGCTTCATCGTACCTGTGTGTATCTGTGTCCGTTCCCCCTCATGTTAATATGATAAATAGCTGTCACTTCACTTAGTTCCTGTCATGTTTATGAAGGTATTACTGACCATAATTCAGACGCGGCGAAGCCATACAGAAATGTGATTTGAAAATTGTAGTAATGTAAAGAAAGTCACTGTTATACATCTGCCTCTGTACAGTAATACCTTTCGTGCTACGTTAAAATTGCTGGTAAACAAATTTCACATAATCATTATATCACATAATCTGCGAATGTCACTCAAAGTCACTTAGAACGAGTTTTCACATTAACGATGGAAAAATTACGTATTTAAACTCACATAGTATATTGTTTAAGAATATGGTAGTATAGGAGGTAGGCTGCGTGTGAAGGATGCAAAAGACGTTGTCTTCACGGTATTGACTGTTGTCACTGTCTTCACGGTACTGACGGGTGTCACTGTCTTCACGGTACTGACGGGTGTCACTGTCTTCACGGTACTGGCTGGTGTCACTGTCTTCACGGTACTGACGGGTGTCACTGTCTTCACGGTACTGACTGGTGTCACTGTCTTCACGGTACTGACGGGTGTCACTGTCTTCACGGTACTGACGGGTGTCACTGTCTTCACGGTACTGACGGGTGTCACTGTCTTCACGGTACTGACGGGTGTCACTGTCTTCACGGTACTGACGGGTGTCACTGTCTTCACGGTACTGGCTGGTGTCACTGTCTTCACGGTACTGACGGGTGTCACTGTCTTCACGGTACTGACGGGTGTCACTGTCTTCACGGTACTGACGGGTGTCACTGTCTTCACGGTACTGACGGGTGTCACTGTCTTCACGGTACTGACGGGTGTCGCTGTCTTCACGGTACTGACAGGTGTCACTGTCTTCACGGTACTGACTGGTGTCGCTGTCTTCACGGTACTGACGGGTGTCACTGTCTTCACGGTACTGACGGGTGTCGCTGTCTTCACGGTACTGACGGGTGTCACTGTCTTCACGGTACTGACAGGTGTCACTGTCTTCACGGTACTAACTGGTGTCGCTGTCTTCACGGTACTGGCTGGTGTCGCTGTCTTCACGGTACTGACGGGTGTCACTGTCTTCACGGTACTGACGGGTGTCACTGTCTTCACGGTACTGACGGGTGTCGCTGTCTTCACGGTACTGACGGGTGTCACTGTCTTCACGGTACTGACGGGTGTCGCTGTCTTCACGGTACTGACGGGTGTCGCTGTCTTCACGGTACTGACGGGTGTCACTGTCTTCACGGTACTGACGGGTGTCACTGTCTTCACGGTACTGACGGGTGTCGCTGTCTTCACGGTACTGACGGGTGTCACTGTCTTCACGGTACTGACGGGTGTCACTGTCTTCACGGTACTGACGGGTGTCACTGTCTTCACGGTACTGACGGGTGTCACTGTCTTCACGGTACTGACAGGTGTCACTGTCTTCACGGTACTGACTGGTGTCGCTGTCTTCACGGTACTGGCTGGTGTCGCTGTCTTCACGGTACTGACGGGTGTCACTGTCTTCACGGTACTGACGGGTGTCACTGTCTTCACGGTACTGACGGGTGTCGCTGTCTTCACGGTACTGACGGGTGTCACTGTCTTCACGGTACTGACGGGTGACGCTGTCTTCACGGTACTGACGGGTGTCACTGTCTTCACGGTACTGACGGGTGTCACTGTCTTCACGGTAGTGGCAGGTGTCACTGTCTTCACGGTACTGACTGGTGTCGCTGTCTTCACGGTACTGGCTGGTGTCGCTGTCTTCACGGTACTGACGGGTGTCACTGTCTTCACGGTACTGACGGGTGTCGCTGTCTTCATGGTACTGACGGGTGTCACTGTCTTCACGGTACTGACGGGTGTCACTGTCTTCACGGTACTGACGGGTGTCACTGTCTTCACGGTACTGACGGGTGTCGCTGTCTTCACGGTACTGACGGGTGTCACTGTCTTCACGGTACTGACGGGTGTCGCTGTCTTCACGGTACTGACGGGTGTCACTGTCTTCACGGTACTGACGGGTGTCACTGTCTTCACGGTACTGACGGGTGTCTCTGTCTTCACGGTACTGACGGGTGTCGCTGTCTTCACGGTACTGACAGGTGTCACTGTCTTCACGGTACTGACTGGTGTCGCTGTCTTCCCGGTACTGGCTGGTGTCGCTGTCTTCCCGGTACTGGCTGGTGTCGCTGTCTTCCCGGTACTGGCTGGTGTCGCTGTCTTCACGGTACTGACTGGTGTCACTGTCTTCACGGTACTGACGGGTGTCACTGTCTTCACGGTACTGACGGGTGTCACTGTCTTCACGGTACTGACGGGTGTCGCTGTCTTCACGGTACTGACGGGTGTCACTGTCTTCACGGTACTGACTGGTGTCACTGTCTTCACGGTACTAACGGGTGTCACTGTCTTCACGGTACTGACTGGTGTCGCTGTCTTCACGGTACTGGCTGGTGTCGCTGTCTTCACGGTACTGACTGGTGACGCCGTCTTCATGGTACTGACTGGTGTCGCTGTCTTCACGGTACTGACTGGTGTTGCTGTCTTCACGGTACTGACTGGTGTCGCTGTCTTCACGGTACTGACTGGTGTTGCTGTCTTCACGGTACTGACTGGTGTCGCTGTCTTCACGGTACTGACTGGTCACGCTGTCTTCCCAGTACTGACTGGTTACGCTGTCTTCCCGGTACTGACTGGTGTCGCTGTCTTCACGGTACTGACTGGTGTCGCTGTCTTCACGGTACTGACTGGTGTCGCTGTCTTCACGGTACTGACTGGTGTCGCTGTCTTCACAGTACTGACTGGTGTCGCTGTCTTCACGGTACTGACTGGTGTTGCTGTCATCACGGTACTGACTGGTGCCGCTGTCTTCACAATACTGACTGGTGTTGCTGTCTTCACGGTACTGACTGGTGTCGCTGTCTTCACGGTACAGACTGGTGTCGTTGTTTTTACAGTATTGACTGATGACGCCGTCTTCACGGTACTGACTGGTGTCGCTGTCTCTACGGTACTGACTGGTGTCATTGTCTTCACGGTACTGACTGGTGTCGCGGTCTTCACGGTACTGACTGGTGTCGTTGTCTTCACGGTACTGACTGGTGTCGCTGTCTTCACGGTACTGACTGGTGTCGCGGTCTTCACGGTACTGACTGGTGTCGTTGTCTTCACGGTACTGACTGGTGTCGTTGTCTTCACAGTACTGACTGATGACGCTGTCTTCACGGTACTGACAGGTGTCGCTGTCTTCACGGTACTGACTGGTGTCGCGGTCTTCACGGTACTGACTGGTGTCGCGGTCTTCACGGTACTGACTGGTGTCACGGTCTTCACGGTACTGACTGGTGTCGTTGTCCTCACAGTACTGACTGATGACGCTGTCTACATAGTACTGACTGGTGTCGTTGTCCTCACAGTACTGACTGGTGTCGTTGTCTTCACAGTACTGACTGGTGTCGCTGTCTTCACGGTACTAACTGGTGACGCTGTCTTCACGGTACTGATTGGTGACGCTGCCGTCACGGTACTGACTGGTGTCGCTGTTTTCACGGTACTGACTGGTGACGCTGTCTTCACAGTCCTGTTTGGTGACGCTGTCGTCATGGTACTGCCTGGTGACGCTGTCTTCACGGTACTGACTGGTGAAGCTGCCGTCACGGTACTAACTGGTGACGCTGCCTTCACGGTACTGATTGGTGACGCTGCCGTCACGGTACTGACTGGTGACGCTGTCTTTACGGTACTAACTGGTGACGCTGTCTTCACAGTCCTGTTTGGTGACGCTGTCGTCATGGTACTGCCTGGTGACGCTGTCTTCACGGTACTGACTGGTGACGCTGTCTTCACGGTACTGACTGCTGACTCTGTCGTCACAGTACTGACTGGTGACGCTGTCGTCACGGTACTGACTGGTGGCGCTGTCGTCACGGTACTGACTGGTGACGCTATTGTCATGGTACTCTCTGGTGAGGCTGTCTTCACGGTACTGACTGGTGATGCTGCTGTTTCAGTACTGACTGGTGACGCTATCTTCACGGTACTAACTGGTGCTGTCTTCACGGTACTGACTGGTGACGCTGTCTTCACGTAACTGACTGGGGACGTTGTCTTCACGGTACTGACTGGTGACACTGTCGCCACGGTACTGACTGGTGACGATGTCTTCAAGGTACTGACTGGTGACGCTATCTTCACGGTACTGACTGTTGACGTTGTCTTCACGGTACTGACTGGTGAAGTTGTCTTGACGGTACTGACTGGTGACACTGTCTTCACGGTACTGACTGGTGACGCTGTCTCACGGTACTGACTAGAGACGCTGTCGTCAAGGTACTGACAGGTGACGCTGTCTTCAGGGTACTGACTTAGAGACGATGTCCTTACGGTACTGACTGGTGATGTTGTCTTCACGGTACTGACTAGAGATTCTGTCTTCACGGCACTGCCTAGAGACGCTGTCTTCATGGTACTGTCTAGAGACGATGTCCTCACGGTACTGACTAGAGACGTTTTCTTCACGGTACTGGCTAGAGACGTTGTCTTCACGGTACTGACTAGAGTCGCTGTCTTCACGGTACTGACTAGAGAAACCGTCTTCACGGTACTGCCTAGAGACGCTGTCTTCATGGTACTGACTAGAGACGATGTCGTCACGGTACTGACTAGCGACGTTGTCTTCACCGTACAGACTAGAGACGCTGTCTTCATGGTACTGACTAGAGACGATGTCCTCACGGTACTGACTAGCGACGTTGTCCTCACTGTACAGACTAGAGACGCTGTCTTCACGGTACTGACTAGAGACGCTGTCGTCACGGTACTGACTAGCGACGTTGTCCTCACTGTACAGACTAGAGACGCTGTCTTCACGGTACTGACTAGAGACGCTGTCGTCACGGTACTAGCAACACAATATTACATTATCAATCTGAATCTGATTTAACAAGTGACTAAGCCAGTTACGCAGTCATAGTACACAGTTAAAGGAAATGTAAATGCAGTCACAGTCTCACGAGTACTGAGCTCAGGTAATGATCTTTGCTCAAGGTCTCTGTTTGTTAGAGAGAGAGAGAGAGAGAGAGAGAGAGAGAGAGAGAGAGAGAGCTTGTTACTCTGGCAAGACTGTGGATCTCTTATTTTCTTCTTCCTAATAAATACGTAACATGTCAAGTAGATCTCAAAAAAATATTATTTAAAATTAAAGTACTTTCATATCTGTTATATTTCTTAATAATATTTCTTCCATAATACCACTTTCATAATTTCTTTAGGCCTAGTCATAAGTCCAGCCTCTGGGGAGATTAACTACACAACTTTTAACACATTGATATACATCAGCAATATTGATATACATTATCAATATTGATATACATTAGCAATATTCATATTCATCATCAATATTGATATACATCATCAATATTAATATACATCAGCAATATTGATATACATCAATATTGATATACATCAGCAATATTTTGATATGAAGAATTGAGACACTGTTGCAACATATGTGAATCTTTATTGAAGAAACGTTTCGCCACACAGTGGCTTCATCAGTCCAATACAAAGTAGAAATGGGTAAGGAGAGGAGGAGTTCGAGGTAATCAGTCCCTCAACCTGGAATCGATGTGTTCAGTCCATCAAAAACTGCAAACGTTTCTTAAATAAAGATTCCCATGTGTTGCAACAGTGTCTCAATTCTTCAACTTGTCGGTTTTCAAAACCATTCACCACCTCTGTCAGACACTGCAACATCATGGGATCTTGGTACAAAGTCTTCAACGCTTGCCCAACCTTTGGACGACGACCTACTTACACTAGTGGCAGGTCCCACTGTGATCCCACCTCCTCCTGCTTCAACTCATCTGACTGCAGTATATAAGCCACCTCTCTGGCCCTATGCTGCACTTCCTACAAGAGTGATGGACTGAACACATCGATTCCAGGTTGAGGGACTGATTACCTCGAACTTCTCCTCTCCTTATCCATTTCTACTTTGTATTGGACTGATGAAGTCACTGTGTGGCGAAACGTTTCTTCAATAAAGATTCCCATGTGTTGCATAAGTGTCTCAATTCTTCAACTTGTCGGTTTTCAAAACCATTCACCACAATATTTTGATATAGATCAGTAATATTGATATATATCAGTAATATTGATATACATCAGCAATATTGGGAAACTTTATAATAATCCAAAAATATTAATATTCTGAGGTTTTTTTTTTTCATTTTTTATAAAGAATAAGATGAAATCGAAGTTCTTTTGTTTATATTTCGTATCCTCTACATTATGTGAAAATTTTGAGCAAGATACAAACAAAGTTTCTAATTGGCACAAATAAAACGAGGTTTATAAGTGACAAAATATCTGTTAAATTATTATGGAGGAAAACTTGCTTGAACATTTCGTGACAAATTTGGTCGTTTTATTACTCATAAACAGCAGGAGGAAGAAACACAGACGGAATATTTAGAAGTTTAAAAATATAATATGAAGTGTGTGTGTGTACTCACCTATTTGTGGTTGCAGGGGTCGAGTCACAGCTCCTGGCTCCGCCTCTTCACTGATTGCTACTAGGTCCTCTCTCACCCTGCTCCATGAGCTTTATCAAACCTCGTGTTAAAACTATGTCAGTTTCTAGACTATTCCACTTTCTGACATCTCTGTTACTGAAGAAATAATTCCTAACATCCCTTTGACTCATCGGAGTCTACAGCTTCCAGTTGTGACATCTTGTTTCTGTGTCCCATCTCTAGAACATCCTGTCTTTGTTCACCTTGTCAATTCCGCGCAGTATATTATATGTCGTTATCATGTCTCCCCTGACCCTCCTTTCCTTCAGTGTCGTCAGGCGAATTTCCCTTAACCTTTCTTTTAATTTCTTGACTTGCTGGACCAGGTGTGGGTTTCAAACTGGTGTTGCATACTCCAGTATGGGCCTGATGTATATGGTGTACAGAGTCTTGAATAATTCTTACTGAGGTATCGGAACGCTATCCTTAGGTTTGCCAGACGGAAGTACACTGCAGCAGTTATCTGACTGATGTGCGCCTCAGATGTGCTCGGTGTTATACTCACATCAAGATCTTTTTCATTGAGTGAGATTTGCAGTCTTTGGCCACCTATACGTGTGTGTGTGTGTGTGTGTGTGTGTGTGTGTGTGTGTGTGTGTGAGTGTGAGTGTGAGTGTGTGTGTGTGTGTGTGTGTGTGTGTGTGTGTGTGTGTGTGAGTGTGAGTGTGAGTGAGAGTATGAGTGTGAGTGTAAGTGTGATTGTGAGTGTGTGTGTGTGTGTGTGTCTGTGTGTGTGTGTGTGTGTGTGTGTGTGTGTATGTGTGTGTGTGTGTGTGTGTACTCACCTATTTGTACTCACCTATTTGTGGTTGCAGGGGTCGAGTCATAGCTCCTGGCCCCGCCTCTTCGCTCATTGCTACGTCACTTTCTAGGCTATTCCACGGCCTGACTACTCTATGATTGAAGAAATACTTCCTAACATCCCTTTGATTCATCTGAGTCTTCAACTTCCAATTGTGACCTCTTGTGTCTGTGTCCCTTCTCTGGAACATCCCGTCTTTGTCCACCTTGTCTATTCCGCGCAGTATTTTATATGTCGTTATTATGTCTTCCCTGACCCTCCTGTCCTCCAGTGTCGTCAGGCCGATTCCCCTCAACCTTTCTTCGTAGGACAGTCCCCGTAGCTCTGGGACTAGTCTTGTTGCAAACCTTTGCACTTTCTCTAATTTCTTGATGTGCTTGACTAGGTGTGGATTCTAAACTGGTGCTGCATACTCCAGTATGGGCCTGACGTAAATGGTATAAAGAGTCTTGAACGAATCCTTACTGAGGTATCGGAACGCTATCCGTAGGTTTGCCAGGCGCCCGTATGCTGCAGCAGTTATCTGATTGATGTGCGCCTCAGGAGATATGCTCGGTGTTATACTCACCCCCAGATCTTTTTCCTTGAGTGAGGTTTGCAGACTTTGGCCATCTAAACTATATTGTGTCTGCGGTTTTCATTGCCCTTCCCCAATCTTCATGACTTTGCATTTGGCAGTGTTAAACTCAAGGAGCCAGTTGCTGGACCAGGCTTGTAGCCTGTCTAGATCTCTTTGTAGTCCTGCCTGATCCTCATCCGATTTGATTCTTCTCATTAACTTCACATCATCTGCAAACAAGGACACTTCTGAGTCTATCCCTTCCGTTATGTCGTTCACATATACCAAGAACAGCACAGGTCCTAGGATTGACCCCTGTGGAACCCCGCTTGTCACAGGCGCCCACTCTGACACCTCGTCACGTACCATGACTCGTTGGTGCCTCCCTGTCAGGTATTCTCTGATCCATTGCAGTGCCTTTCCTGTTATGTGTGCCTGATCCTCTAGCTTTTGCAGTAACGTCTTGTGAGGAACTGTGTCGAAGGCCTTCTTGCAGTCCAAAAAAAATGCAGTCGATCCACCTCTCTCTCTCTTGTCTTACTTCTGTCACCTTGTCATAAAACTCCAGTAGGCTTGTGACACAGGATTTTCCTTCCCTGAAACCGTGCTGGTTGTCAATTATACACTTGTTTCTTTCCAGGTGTTCCACCACTCTCCTCCTGATGATCTTCTCCATGACCTTGCATACTATACATGTTAGTGATACAGGTCTGTAGTTTAGTGCCTCATGTCTGTCTCCCTTTTTAAAATTTTTGACTACATTTGCCATCTTCCATACCTTGGGGAGTTGCCCAGTTTCAAATGATGTGTTGAAGATCTTTGTTAATGGTACACACAATATCTCTGCTCCCTCTTTAAGGACCCACGGAGAGATGTTGTCTGGTCCCACCGCCTTTGAGGTGTCAAGTTCGCATAGCAGCTTCTTCACCTCTTCCTTGGTTATATGTACCTCATCCAGCACTTGCTGGTGTACCCCCCTGTTCTGATTTCCTGGAGTCCTACTGGTTTCCACTGTAAATACTTCTTTAAATCTCGTGTTGAGCTCCTGACATACCTCTCGGTCGTTTCTTGTGAATTCCCCATCACCCTTCCTCAGTCTGATTACCTGGTCCTTGACTGTTGTTTTCCTCCTGATGTGGCTGTACAACAGCTTTGGGTCAGCCTTGACTTTCGATGCTATGTCATTTTCATATTGTCGCTGAGCCTCCCTTCTTATCTGTGCATATTCGTTTCTGGCTCTTCGGCTAATCTCTTTGTTTTCCTGAGTTCTCTGTCTTCCGTACCTTTTCCATACTCTAGTGCACCTAGTTTTTGCCTCCCTACACCTTTGGGTGAACCAAGGACTCGTTCTGTTCTTCCCATTATTTCTGTTTCCTTTGGGAACAAACCTCTCCTCTGCCTCCTTGCATTTTGTTGCCACATAGTCCATCATTTCTTATACTGGTTTTCCTGTCAGTTCTCTCTCCCTCCGAATGTCTTGAAGGAAGTTCCTCATGCCTGAGTAGTTCCCCCTTTTGTAGTTTGGTTTTCCCACCCTATTCCTGCTACTCTCTCCACTTGGAGCTCAACTATGTAGTCGATGCACAGAACCACATGATCACTAGCTCCCACGGGCCTTTCATACAAGATATCCTCGATGTCCGAACTACTCAAGGTGAATACAAGGTCCAGTCTTGCTGGTTCATCCTCTCATCTCTCTCTCTGGTAGCGTGTCTAACATGTTGATGCATGAGGTTTTCTAGTACCACATCCATCATCTTTGCTCTCCATGTTTCGAGACCCCCATGGTGCTCCAGATTTTCCCAGTCAATCTCCTTGTGATTGAAATCACCCATAACTAGTAACTTTGCTCCCCCCATGTGTGCTCTCCTGGCCACCTCGGCTAGTGTGTCGACCATTGCTCTGTTGCTCTCATCGTATTCTTCTCTTGGCCTCCTGCAGTTCTGTGGTGGGTTGTACATTATTGCAATTATCACCTTAAGTCCCTCCGACTGGATTGTTCCTACTAAGTAGTCCCTTTCACCCGTGCCATCCATTCCTTCCATTTTCTCAAAACCCCACTGGTTTTTAATGAGCAGTGCAACTCCTCCTCCCCCTCTCCTCCCTCTGTCTTTCCTGAGGATTTTATATCCGGGTGGAAAGATTAAATCTGTTATTATTCTGGTGAGTTTTGTTTCTGTGAGTGCTATTATGTCTGGGGATGCCTCCTTGATTCTTTCGTGCCACTCCTCATACTTATTTGTTATTCCATCTGCATATGTATACCACACCTTCAACTTCTTTTCTAAGACTGGTCTGGGAGGTGTATTGGGGTTGGGGAAGTGGGAGACCTGATAAGGAAGTATGGGTGGTTGCTGAGGGGGTGGAGTTTGTAATGTAGTGGGTGGGGGCATTGGATGTGGCATGGGTGTTTTGGTTTAGAGTGTTTGGCTGCACTGGGGTTGACCTGGTTGGGAGGCTTCTGTAGGAAGCTGTGAGGGACGTTGTATTTGATCTTTTTCCTGTGTCTGGGATCTCCTGTCTGTCTTCTCTATCCCCTCTCTTTCCTCCTTTCGCCTTTGTACCATCTCTCTCAGTTTCTGCCTTTCTTCTTGTGTTCTGTCGTGGTCGAGATACACCTTCCTGTATGCCGGCATGTCCCTTAATCGTGCTTTCTCCTCCAGAATCCTGTTCCGAGTCAATTCTTCCTTGAAGGTCACTTTCACTGGCCGGGTTCTTTTTTCTACAAACCCCCCTATTCTCCAAAAATTTTCCAGCTGGGTCATGTCGTCTTCTCCTATTGCTTTCATGATGCTTTCAATTGCTTTTTTCCCCCTTGTTTTCTTGCTTCATATGTTTCCCCTTCAACTTCCTGGAGCCCATACACAAAGACTAACCTCACCCTTTCATTCTCCCACTGCATATCCCTGTGCATCCCCTCATTCAATTTGATTTCCTCCATTGCAGCTTTCCTTTCTTCAGTTTCACTAGCTAATGTACTTGGGTTTAGTGGCCTGTCATTTTCCCTTCTCGGCTTTCCCTGGGCTCTGCTGTGGTCTGTTAGGGCCTCCACATATAGCTTAGCTCTTTCATTTACTACAGTCTCCACTGATATAGTTTCTATATGCAGTTTTGCTCCTTCTTTCCCTACAGACCCCTTATTTGTGACTGAGGTAGCAGTCTCTGTTGTCAATCCCAAAATGTTCTTTAGTTCTTTAGGCTGTTTCAGATTTTTCAGTTCCTCTTCTAAACTCTGTATCCTGGCCTCTGCTGCTTTGACTTGCACCTCCCACTTCCTGCTTTCCAATACTATCCTCTCTTCCATTCTCATGCTAAG
Source organism: Cherax quadricarinatus (assembly GCF_038502225.1). Classification (NCBI taxonomy): domain Eukaryota; kingdom Metazoa; phylum Arthropoda; class Malacostraca; order Decapoda; family Parastacidae; genus Cherax; species Cherax quadricarinatus. Next base: position 24,689,739 of record NC_091316.1, read on the forward strand.
TTCTTCTAGTTTCCTTTCCTATTTATGTTCACTTTTTATTAGCTCTGCTGCCCAATCTTCCTTTGCAGTTTCCTCCTCCTGTGCCTTGGTTTTTCTTGTTGCTCTCTGGCAACCCATTTTTGTTTTATCCTATTTGCCTCAGAGTGGGAAACCTATGTAATTCTGTGTTAGTTTAGTATTGTGTATGTCAGAGTGTGAGGGGGAGGTAGAGGAGGAACTGTGGCTATGTGGGAGAGGAGTGGGTAGGGGGAGTTGGGAGGGGGATTGGGGAAGGGGAGTGGGAAGGAGGGAGAAGCAAGTGGGTGAATGGGAGGGGGAGAGGGGGAACGAGGGAGAGGTGGGGAGGGGGAGGGTGAAAGAGGGAGGGGAGGGATCAGGGGAAGGAGTGAGATGTCGGTGGGGAGGGAGGGTGTGTGTGTGTGTGTGTGTGTGTGTGTGTGTATGTGTGTGTGTGTGTGTGTGTGTGTGTGTGTGTGTGTGTGTGTGTGTGTGTGTGTGTGTGTGTGTGTGTGTGAGCGTTAGTTCCCATTTTGTCCTAGGCACATGTCGATTAGACACTAGGCCTGTGTGTGTGTTTATGTGTATGTGTGTATGTGTATGTGTATGTGTGTGCATGTGTGTGCATGTGTGTGCATGTGTGTGTTTGTGTGTACTCACCTATTTGTGGTTACAGGGGTCGAGACTCAGCTCCTGACCCCGCCTGTGTGTGTGTGTGTGTGTGTGTGTGTGTGTGTAACTCACCTCTATGTAGTTTGAGGGGTCGAGTCATAGCTCCTGGCCCCGCCTCTTCACTGGTCGATAATAAGTCACTCTCTCCCTGCTCCATGAGCTATATCATAGCTCTTCTTAAAGATATGTATGGAATTTGCCTCCACTACTTCACTCTCCAGATTATTCCACTTCCTGACAACTCTACGGCTAAAGAAATACTTCATAACATCTCTGTGATTCATCTGGGCTTTCAACTTCCAACTGTGGCCCTTTGTTCCTGTATCCCATCTCTGAAACATTCGAGCCCTCTCCACCTTGTCAATTCCTCTCAGTATTTTATACGTCGTTATCATGTTGTCCCCCCTATTCCTCCTATCCGCTAGTGCTATCAGGTAAAACACCCTTAATCTCTCCTCGTAAGACATACCCTTCAGTTCCGGGACTAATCTTGTTGCAAACTTTTGCACATCTCCAATTTCTTAACATGTTTGACTGAGTGTGGGTTCCATACTGGTGCTGCGTACTTCAGTATGGGCCTGACGTGCGCGGTGTATAATGCCGTGAATGATTCCTTACTCAAATGTCGAAATGCTATTCTCAGGTTTGCCAAGCGCCCATATGCTGCAGCAGTTATTTGATTGATGTGTGCCTCTGGGGACATGTTCGTTATAATGCTTACCCCAAGATCCTTTTCTTTAAGTGACGTTTACAGCCTTTAATCCCCTAACCTATACTCCGTCTGCGGTCTTCTTTGTCCTTCCCCAATCTTCATGACTCTGCACTCACTGGGGTTAAACTCCAGGAGCCATTTGTCGGACCAGACTTGTAGTCTGTCTAGATCCCCTTATAATCTAAGCTGATCCTCGCCCGCTTGCATTTTCCTCATCAGTTTCACACCATCAGCGAACAACGACACTCTTAAAGCTATTCCTTCCACCATGTCATTCAAGTACACAAGAAACAGCACCAGACCTAGGACTGATCCTTGTGGAACCCCACTCGACACATGAGCCCACTCTGACATTTCATCACGTACCAACACTCGTTGTTTATTCCTAACAGGTATTCCCTGATCCACTGCAGCACTTTCCCTACTATTCCTGCCTGCTCCTCTGTATCTGCTCCTTTATACCAGCCATTGTTTGGTACTGTGTCAAAAGCCTTCTTGCAGTCCAAAAAGATGCAATATACCCATCCCTCTTTCTCTTGTCTTCTGTTACCTTATCGTACAACTCAAGTAGGTTTATGACATAATTTCCCATCTCTGAAGCCGTGCTGATTGTCATGTATGAGCCCAATCCTTTCAATGAGCTCCACCACTCTTCTCCTGATTATCTTTTCCATGATTTTGCATACAAGTCAGTGACACTAGTCTGTAGTTTAACGCTGCCTGTCTATCTCCTTTCTTAAAAATTGCTCGGTGTTATACTCACCCCAAGATCTTTTTCATTGAGTGAGATTTGCAGTCTTTGGCCCCCTATACGTGTGTGTGTGCGCGCGCGCGTGTGTATGTGTGTGTGTGTGTGTGTGTGTGTGTGTGAGTGTGTATGTACTCACCTATTTGTACTCACCTATTTGTGGTTGCAGGGGTCGAGTCACAGCTCCTGGCCCCGCCTCTTCGCTGATTGCTACTAGGTCCTCTCTCTCCCTGCCCCATGAGCTCTATTCTATCATACCTCGGCTTAAAACTATGTATGGTTCCTGCCTCCACCACATCACTTTCTAGGCTATTCCATGGCCTGACTACTCTATGACTGAAGAAATACTTCCTAACATCCCTTTGATTCATCTGAGTCTTCAACTTCCAATTGTGACCTCTTGTGTCTGTGTCCCATCTCTGGAACATCCCGTCTTTGTCCACCTCGTCTATTCCGCGCAGTATTTTATATGTCGTTATCATGTCTCCCCTGACCCTCTTGGCCTCCAGTGTCGTCAGGCCGATTTCCCTCAACCTTTCTTCATAGGACAATCCCCGTAGCTCTGGGACTAGTCTTGTTGCAAACCTTTGCACTTTCTCTAATTTCTTGACGTGCTTGACTAGGTGTGGATTCCAAACTGGTGCTGCATACTCCAGTATGGGCCTGACGTAGATGGTGTACAGAGTCTTAAACGAATCCTTACTGAGGTATCGGAACGCTATCCGTAGGTTTGCCAGGCGCCCGTATGCTGCAGCAGTTATCTGATTGATGTGCGCCTCAGGAGATATGCTCGGTGTTATACTCACCCCCAGATCTTTTTCCTTGAGTGAGGTTTGCAGTCTTTGGCCATCTAAACTATATTGTGTCTGCGGTCTTCTTTGCCCTTCCCCAATCTTCATGACTTTGCATTTGGCAGGGTTAAATTCAAGGAGCCAGTTGCTGGACCAGGCTTGTAGCCTGTCTAGATCTCTTTGTAGTCCTGCCTGATCCTCGTCCGATTCGATTCTTCTCATTAACTTCACATCGTCTGCAAACAAGGACACTTCTGAGTCTATCCCTTCCGTTATGTCGTTCACGTATACCAAGAACAGCACAGGTCCTAGGACTGACCCCTGTGGAACCCCGCTTGTCACAGGCGCCCACTCTGACACCTCGTCGCGTACCATGACTCGTTGTTGCCTCCCTGTCAGATATTCTCTGATCCATTGCAGTGCCTTTCCTGTTATGTGTGCCTGGTCCTCTAGCTTTTGCAGTAACCTCTTGTGAGGAACTGTGTCGAAAGCCTTCTTGCAGTCCAAAAATACGCAGTCGATCCACCCCTCTCTCTCTCTTGTCTTACTTCTGTCACCTTGTCATAAAACTCTCGTAGGTTTGTGACACAGGATTTTCCTTCCCTGAAACCGTGCTGGTTGTCAATTATACACTTGTTTCTTTCCAGGTGCCCCACCACTCTCCTCCTGATGATCTTCTCCATGACCTTGCATACTATACACGTTAGTGATACAGGTCTGTAGTTTAGTGCCTCATGTCTGTCTCCATTTTTAAAAATTGGGACTACATTTGCCATTTTCCATACCTCAGGGAGTTGCCCAGTTTCAAATGATGTATTGAAGATCTTTGTTAATGGCTCACACAATATCTCTGCTCCCTCTTTAAGGACCCATGGAGAGATGTTGTCTGGTCCCACCGCCTTTGAGGTGTCAAGTTCGCATAGCAGCTTCTTCACCTCCTCCTTGGTTATATGTACCTCATCCAGCACTTGCTGGTGTGCCCCCCTGTTCTGATTTCTTGGAGTCCTACTGGTTTTCACTGTAAATACCTCTTTAAATCTTGTGTTGAGCTCCTGACATACCTCTCGGTCGTTTCTTGTGAATTCCCCATCACCCTTCCTCAGTCTGATTACCTGGTCCTTGACTGTTGTTTTCCTCCTGATGTGGCTGTACAACAGCTTCGGGTCAGTCTTTACTTTTGATGCTATGTCATTTTCATATTGTCTCTGAGCCTCCCTTCTTATCTGTGCATATTCGTTTCTGGCTCTTCGGCTGATTTCTTTATTTTCCTGAGTTCTCTGTCTTCTGTACCTTTTCCATTCTCTAGTACACCTAGTTTTTGCCTCCCTACACCTTTGGGTGAACCAAGGACTCGTTCTGTTCTTCCCATTATTTCTGTTTCCCTTGGGAACAAACCTCTCCTCTGCCTCCTTGCATTTTGTTGCTACATAGTCCATCATTTCTTGTACTGGTTTTCCTGTCAGTTCCCTCTCCCACTGAATGTCTTGAAGGAAGTTCCTCATGCCTGAGTAGTTCCCCCTTTTGTAGTTTGGTTTTTCCCAGCCTATTCCTGCTACTCTCTCCACTTGGAGCTCAACTATGTAGTCGAAGCACAGAACCACATGATCACTAGCTCCCAGGGGCCTTTCATACATGATACCCTCGATGTCCGAACTACTCATGGTGAATACAAGGTCCAACCTTGCTGGTTCATCCTCTCCTCTCTCTCTGGTAGTGTCTGTAACATGTTGATGCATGAGGTTCTCCAGTACCACATCCATCATCTTGGCTCTCCATGTTTCGGGACCCCCATGGGGCTCTTTGTGATTGAAATCACCCATAACTAGTAACTTTGCTCCCCCCATGTGTGCTCTCCTGGCCACCTCGGCTAGTGTGTTGATCAATGCTCTGTTGCTCTCATCGTATTCTTCTCTTGGCCTCCTGCAGTTCTGTGGTGGGTTGTACATTACTGCAATTATCACCTTATGTGTTATATCTTCGAAATTGGTCATCCTGTGTTATTTAACTATTGTAAGAGAATATGTTCATCACTTAAAATTATAGCGCGAAAGTCCCTGTTTATAGCTAAAATAGAGACTTTCGGCGTTATATTATTATCTGTTAATATATGAAAAAATACCATGGTATTATCACTATTTTATTATTATCACTATTTTGTTATTATCACTATTTTGTTATTATTATCACTATTGTTTTAGTGTTATTGTTAGGTAGGATTTCTTGTGTATATAGAGTTTAAGTCTCGGAACCATCCGGTGAATTGTTCAATTGTTTATGTCCGGCTGGCTGACGTTTGGGTCAGCTGATCCAACCTGACGACGCGTCAACAGACTGGCAAGTAGTCAGTCTGCTCCCTGCTCTAGCCCTGACAACTGATCGTATATTGGCTCTTACGGTGTACAGTTTGAATGGTTTTGAGAATTGGACTCTAGAGCTGACTCAGTTTGTTCCTCATTGCTCTGAAAGATTCTTTTGATATTTATATTCTTGGTCAGTTCAGTAATCCATAGAGATACTTTACGGCCAGATTCAAAGGTCTTGTTAAATCTTGTACCTTTTGTATTTTGAGTTTACAGTCTTGTTAAGACAAAGACGTAAATGTTAATGAAGACTTAATTACAGGAAGAATAATTAAACTTCCTTATTAATGTGACATTTCCATGATTTTGAACTAAATGTATATGGTAAATTTATTGTACAAAGTATTAAGTTACATTAACTACAAAGAGAAGATAAAGTATTGTATTTAAATACTTTAATAAATTTGAATATTATTCTATGGAGTTTCCCAGTTGAAATTATTTCCCCTAGACTCTAAAATACCTTTAAATAACTCGGATCCAAAAATCTTGTTGCATAAGAAATAAATGGTAACAGGCCACATTCTGAAGTTCTTTAAAAAATTTCTTATTCGCAACAAATGGGGTACCCGTCCGGGATCTCTGTTGTTCTAAGACATTGATCAAAAGAACAATATTAAAGTTATATACTGGGAATTTATCTTTAGTTAATTTCAAAATATTGATCATGGAAGATCACATTAAAGAGTTATTTGAAGATTTAACATTGTCAAAGCTGGACTCCTTGAAACTTCAAACGTGCTGGCAGATAGCCCGTAAATTGGGAGTACCATACGATAGATATTACACAGCCAATACCGTAAGGGCAATAATTAGAAACAAATTGTTTCCAGGGGCCTCTAACCATCATGTAGCAGGAGATTCTGACTCTGAAAGTTTAGTTTCTCAAGTAAGCTACCAGTCGAGATTCGAAGTATTAGAAGAACAATTTCAAAGAGTTGATCTTGAAATTGAATCAGATAGATTAGGTCCCGCTTTGGCCTCTAGTAAAGTAGATGAAGTATTGCAGGGTGCAGCCGCTGTTCGGCATTCGCCCGTTACTGAAGGAATTCCTATTAATGGTCAGCCTGGCCCTCACCAAGGTGCACGTCCAAAGGAATATCCACATACCGCCAGTTCAATTCCCTCATTTTCGATACCATCGGGGCATATTTCTCAAAGTCAGTTTGAGAAATTAGAGAGACTATTTATTTTACAGACTGCTCAAATTGAGGCTCAGCGTAAATTAAATGAAGAAGACTTTCAAAGGGAAACGCTCCGCTATATAAGACAACAACAACAAGGTAATGTGAGTGAAAGATGTACTGAATCCTCAAATGATTCTTTCAATATACAAAAAGCTGCATCTATGGTTCCAAGGTTTAATGACGGAGATTTAGATACTTATTTTGAAGTCTTTGAGAATCAAGCACGTGCTATGAGCTGGCCCCGACAACACTGGGCAACCTTATTACATACTTCGTTGTCTGGTAAAGCTCAAAGTTGTACGGCTACGTTACCTTTTGAGAAATATGTGGATTATGATTCCGTTAAGAAGGCTATCCTAGAGGCTTATGATCTCCTCCCAGTAAGTTATCAAAAAACCTTTAGAGCATTAAAACGCCAGCCAACTCAGTCGTATGTAGATTTTGCACGTGAAAAGAAAATCGCTTTTGAGAGATGGTGTAGAGCTTCTAACTGTAAATCTATGGAAAGTCTTTCCCAATTGATCCTGCATGAGGATTTCTATAATAATTTACCAGAAGACTTGCATAGGTATTTGATTAGTTGCCCCATAGTAAATATACTAGAAACAGCCTCGCTCGCCGATAATTATGAAATATCTCAACAATTGATTGGCGAAACAAAAAGTAAGGAAACAGTGACTAAATATGCCCCTAAGAAAGGACGATCCAATCTTACAGAGATGCGTCGCATACAGAATCCTTGCCACGACCTCCTATGATGCCTCCACGCCCATTAATAATAAATTTAGATCTAACTCTAGGAAAAGTTCAAAACCACTAAGGCATAACAGTGAGTTGAACTGCACTTATTGTAATAAGAAAGGGCATTTAAGGAAACACTGTTATTGGCTAGAGAGGGATACCAGGAACGAGCGACTTCGTTTCCCAACTCAGGTAATATCTTCATCGACAACTCAAAAGAAACTGAACCCTAGTACCGAACAAGGTTCACAAGAACGAATCAGTAGTCATTCTAGATGACTCAATACTAGAGCTGTTTCAGAAAAAGATATTCACTCAGCTATGAGTCCCTACTTTGCTAAAGTGAAAGTTGGAATAGACGAGACTCAATTAGTTGAAATTAATTCCTTCCGTGATACTGGAAGTTATTTAACATTGTTGAAGCAGGACATACTTCCCGTAAGTGATATGACTCGCACAAAGCTAGATGTCTTATTAGAAGCCTATGGAGGCGCCATTATAAGAGTGCCTCTTCACAGGATATACATCCAAACACCAACCTATACTGGCTTTGTGTCGGTAGGTATATCCAGTGAAACTTTTCCTATTCAGGGCGTTGACTTACTCATAGGCAATGATCTAGACTATCCGGGTATAAGCCGAGAGCCTCTAGTTATTGATAATTCTACTGACATTAACTATGCCATAGAAGCTCGAAAAGAGGCTCCTACCTTATTTCCTCTCAATGTTATAACTAGAGCAATGTCTAGAGCGCCTCAAAATCCTTTATCAACTGAAGTCCTAAGTGAAGGCGAAGATTTAGGTCTCGATTTATTGTTCAGCCGATCCTTACAACCCGGATCTTCAAATCTGAAATATTCTATGATCGGCCCTTTTCAAGATTCTGATATTAAAATGCTATCGAAAGAAGATTTAATAAGGGATCAGTTCCTTGATCCATCCCTAGAGAAATTACGAGAGATAGCTATTACAGAAGACGACGCCCAAGACCTGGACAATTGTTACTATCTTGCTAATGGTATATTAATGAGAAAGGAAAAGTCTCTTTTGTCTTCCGACGATCATCTGTCTACCAGCAAACATCTAGTAGTGCTACCTAGCACCTTTAGAGAATTGGCTATTAGTTTCGCCCACCATAGTCCCATGGGAGGACATTTGGGAGTAAAGAAAACGCTGGGCAAAATAGCCAAGCATTTTCATTGGCCCAGAATGAAGGAGACTGTGGAAAGCTATCTAAAAGGTTGTCAAGTCTGCCAAGTGACCGGCAAACCTTCGCACACACCTCCACCAGTTCCCCTCATTCCGATTCCCGTCAGTGGTGAGCCCTTCTCACGCCTGATAATAGATTGTGTTGGTCCGTTACCCAGGACTAAACAAGGGAATCAATATCTGTTTACAATTATGGATGTCGTTACTCGATATCCAGAGGCTATCCCTTTGAGAAAAATTAATTCTCGCATCATTGTTCGAGCTTTGCAAAAAATTTTCTCACAGGTGGGGATTCCCCGAATAATTCAATCCGATCAAGGTTCAAATTTTACCTCTAAGATGTTTCGTGATGCCTTATCTCGCCTCGGAATTAAGTCCGTATTTTCTGTTGCTTATCACCCTCAGTCGCAAGGAGCCCTCGAACGATTTCATCAAACATTAAAATCAATGATGAGAGCGTACTGCGAGCAGTTTTCCAGAGATTGGGACGAAGGAATACCATTCCTCTTGTTCGCCTTAAGGGAAAGCGAACAAGAAAGCACTGGGTTTAGTCCATTTGAATTAATTTACGGACACCAAGTACGCGGCCCCCTCGCCGTACTAAAAGATTCATGGACCGGAAAATCAGAACCCTCGTTTAAAACAACTCCAACTCTAATGCAAAAGCGTTTGTCACAACTGAGGGAATTAGCCTCAAAAAACTTAGCTAAGGCCCAATCCAAGATGAAGCATTGTTATGACAAACACACACGCTCTCGTTTCTTCAAACCAGGTGACAGTGTGATGGCACAGAAATTCTTACCTGGACACGCTCTGCAACCTAGATACGAAGGTCCTTTGGAAGTGATTGAGCGGCTCAATGAGGTAAATTATGTACTACAAACTCCAGGAAAGAGAAAAGCAAAACGTACTTATCACATAAACCAACTTAAGGCTTACCACCCTAGTATCGTACCAGTTTCGACAGTTCTTCCTTTAGCTGAAACTGAAAATGTAAGTCTGCCCAGCATCTCTAAAGCGATAGAAGTACGTTTAAAAAATTCAGAGACATTGCAATCTCTTGATACCTTTCTTATGGACCTTGATTTGAAGAAAGCAAAAGATATCAAAGACTTGATATTACGTTATGAGGTTTTATTCGATGACGTCCCTAGGTGTTGTACATTGGGAATTCACGACATAGATGTACAAGGAGCAAAGCCTTGCAAACAGTCACCTTATAGGGCAAGTCCACTCAAACAAGAAACATTAAACAAAGAAGTAGAATTTTTGTTGTCCCATGGACTCATAGAACGGAGTAAAAGTCCGTGGGCCTCGCCCTGTATATTAGTTCCCAAGCCTGATGGAACTTCTAGAATGTGCACTGATTATCGTAAGGTTAATGCTCTCACGGTACCAGATGGTTTCCCACTACCCCGTATTGATGATCTAATAGACAGAGTATCAGGAGCCGCCTATGTCACCCGCCTGGATTTATTAAGGGGCTATTACCAAGTGCCGCTTACCCAGCGAGCCCAAGAAATATCCGCATTTACTATACAAGGCGGATTATTCAATTATCGTGTTATGCCCTTCGGGTTGTGTAACGCGGCCTCTACCTTTCAGCGCCTGATGAACCTGCTGACCAATGATTTAGAAGGAGTGGATGCATATCTAGATGATCTTGTTATATATAGCAATGAGTGGGAGCAACATTTAATTCGCCTGGAAACCTTATTTAAGAAGTTAGAAAAGTACAACTTCACCATAAATTTAGCCAAGTGTCAGTTTGGACAAGCCAAGATTAAATACCTCGGTTTTTGTATAGGTCAGGGTGAGGTACGTCCTGTTGATGTAAAAGTTAGGGCCATTGCCGAGTTTCCTATCCCTCAAGATAGAAAGTCTATACAGAGGTTCCTTGGAATGACTGGTTATTATCGACGTTTCTGTCCTAATTTTTCTCAGGTTGCATCTCCTCTTACTGAGTTAACCAGTAGTAAGATGAAGTTTTGCTGGACGAAAGATTGTGAGATAGCTTTTAATCGGTTGAAGCGGTTGCTTTCTTCGTCACCCGTATTGAAAAGTCCTGACTTTAATCAACCCTTCTATTTACACATCGATGCCAGCGGTTATGCTGTGGGGGCGGTGTTACTTCAGAAATCCCCCTCTACTGATATTTTGCATCCTATATCTTATTTTTCTTCAAAGTTGAAACGTCACCAAAAGAATTACGCCACTGTAGAGAAAGAAGCTCTTGCCCTAGTAATATCTTTGGAACATTTTGACATTTATCTGGGAACCTCCCCCCATAAAATTATGGTATTTTCTGATCACAACCCTTTAATTTATATTAATTCTATGAAATCAAAGAACACCCGGATCCTCAGGTGGGCTCTGAGGATCCAACCTTATCTGATTAGTATTCAACACTTAAGTGGATCCCTTAACATAATTGCTGATGCCCTTTCTCGCCCCTGAAAAAAAAAATGTATACCTTAAAATGTAAGGTTAAGAAATGAGTACTCTTAGAGCCTAATTTATATATATATTATATATTTTTGTTAATGATTTTCTTTTATATTGACAGTATGACTATGAAAGCCGTTTCGTTGATGGGACGAAGTATTAAGTCCACATGGATGACCCTGACAGTCATGTCCGAGACTCCTATTCTCGAATTGTGATGGAAGCCACTCCAGATAGTTCTTCCGGCCATTGTTCCAAAAGCTCATCCTCTGGCAAATAACCATGCTGATCGAGTTCTTTCTTCTCCATTCTTCCGTCGTACTACATGCCTTATTTACCAAGAGGACGCTTACTATAAAGGAGATATTACCAAGGACGCTTGCAAACTCTTTTTTTTTTATATTTTATTTAAAACAGTGCGATACAAATAGCAGAAATATATTAAAAAGATACACGACAAAAGCTTACTGCACTAGAATTTCACTTAACCCGAAACCTAATATTGATACCATACTGCACAGTGGTAATATTGATACCATACTGCACAGTGGTAATATTGATACCATACTGCACAGTGGTAATATTGATACCATACTGCACAGTGGTAATATTGATACCATACTGCACAGTGGTAATATTGATACCATACTGCACAGTGGTAATATTGATACCATACTGCACAGTGGTAATATTGATACCATACTGCACAGTGGTAATACACACACACACACACAACACACTGTATATTACAATGGTAATACACTCTCACACACAACACACCGTATATTACAGTGAATATACACTCACACTCAACACTATACATTACAGTGATATTGTTTTATTTGTTAAAGAACATCTCTAACAAGGTTACTTATACAAAACATCAAACACTGGAAATTAAAGATTGTACAATAAAACAAGAGATATAAAAAAAAAAAAAACTAAACACGCACAATGACACACATACACAAGCACACATAGGTGAGGTTTCTGCCTGTCAACACACACGTATGAGAGACTAAATCTAAGATCTCAGGTGCTTAACAGAGCACCACGATACTCAAACATTAATTTAGGCGATTATCACAAGATCTTAACATACATAGGTATTTAGGATACAAAGAAGGAAACGGGATAATACTAAAAGTCACAATAAAAACATCCAATATAACAAAACAAAACTACGATGTGAAATTTTACATCTCAGCGGAACTAAGAAAAAATGATGCAAGTAGTTACATGTAATATAATATTACTGAAAAGCACACTGTAACACAGCATAAAATATAACAAAATAAGAACCAGTAGCTTATGCTAGGAAAAACAATTTTTTTTTTTTTTTTTTTTTTTTTTTTTTTTTTTTTTTTAACAATTACACTTGAATCAAAATCATTAAAGACACCTATAACATATTTGAGTCATTGAAAATTTTCATCATAAAGTCCTTGAAATGATTTATGCATGATAAATGATAATATGCAATCGTAGTACAACACATTTCTAAATGATAACTTTTTAGTTCCTGAAACCCTCGGGGCAATAACCATATTGCCCATAGATATCAAAACTCAATTATACATCCTTATAAACAGCACTCCATGCTCACACCCAAGTCTAGGAAAATAGCCCGTTGTGTCCCCTTACCCATTTTGCAAATCCCATAAATCCCTTAATGTGAAATTTCGATAACCCTCACTAAAATCTCTCTCCCATCTCCCTCCATACACCCCTTTATTCCTACACTGTGTCCTATAAAAAGTTGCTGCCAACGCATTAATTCTTGCACGCACGTCCGCCTCCCTCATAGCCCACATCATGTATATATAATCCGTAATCATATACCCAATCGCATTCTCAACCCTTTTATTCACCCCAGTTATATCTAAACTTAAAACCCTCAAGACCTGCAAACCCCCTCCCCCCACTAACCTTAAAACCTTACCCATCCAAACCCTTATAAGTTCAATACAATCGCAAAAATACACCGTATGATAAATAGTCGCCAATCCTCCACAATCCTTGCATTCCCCATCCTCTCGTATTCTCTTATAGAATAAAACCATTCCTGACGGCAATATTCCATGTAAAAATCTATACATAACTTCTCTGACTTTAGGTTTTAAACGCAATTTGTTTAAACGCCCCCAAATATTACGCCAATCATACATCGGATATACTCCTTCTACCGCCGCTACCAAAGCCTTACCATCTGCCCTATCAAGATTTCTCAATTTAATATGTAAAGGATCCCTCACGTTTATAAATACCCGTAACATTGCCTCACCTATCATGAACTCCCTACCCCCCCACCACCGTCGCATATCCTGATGTATCCTATGAAGACCGTCTCCTTTCACCCCTCCCTCCCGCTTATAACTATGTTTTAAATACATACTTATTATCCTCTTTTCGACATCTATAAGACCCAGCCCTCCACGGCCAACCGGGAGTGTGACAACCGCTCTACTTAACCATTCGCTCCCTGTTCCCCAAATGAATCTAAAAACACTTTTTTGTAGCCTTTTTAACTCACAACGAAGTATCGGAAATATTACCGTAACATGCCATAGTTTACTATATAATAGCACATTCGTTGTAATCACCCTTTGTTGCAAACTTAAATTAGCAGCTCTTAAACCACTGAGGCGCTTCAGAACACTGTCAACGATACGCACGGAATTTATTTGCTGTGCTAACTTGAAATCATTTACATAAACGATCCCACATATCTTTATTTGGTCCACCCTTTTCCACCTTTCAGCAACCATTCCGTCCTCACGTGACCCTTTTCCAAGATTCATATACTTTGTTTTCCCCATGTTGATCGTCATGCCAGTAGCCTTTTCAAAAACTTTCACTAACGTTTCTACCCGAATCAAATCCATGTTTTCTCTCACCAAAATCGTCGTATCGTCGACATATCCAACAATGCCCGCTCCCCCATCCCTTACATTACCCATCCCCTTTGCTTCCAATAAAACCCTTATCCCTCTATAAAAGGGATCTTGAAAACAAGCAAAAAAAATTTGTGAAAGGGGACAACCTTGACGCAAACCCCTTCCCATCTGAATTCGATCTCCCAACCTCCCATTCACCTGCACACGCAAGGTTGCCTCCTGATACATTAATTTGGCCCATGATATAATTTCCGCACCAAACCCCTGCCATCTCATGATCTTCCATAACGTCTCCCGTTCCACACTATCATATGCCGCCTCCCAATCTATAGCCAATACCCCCCCCCCTTCCTAATCTTACTCTTTCTTCAATAAAACTTCTAATCATACCGTGACCTTCATACATAGACCTGCCCGGCACCCCATATTGTCCCTTGTCAATCACTCTGCCCAGGACTTTTTTTATTCTGTTAGCCAAGATCCTTCCAAAAATTTTATAGTCACCACATAATAACGAGATTGCACGATAATCTTTAACCGTTAATGGCTCGCCTTTAGGAACTAGGACGACCACAGCCAACCTTTGTTGTTCCCCTAAAACCCCATCCCGCTTCATTATATTGAATAAACGTACCAAAAACCCCTTTAAAACGTTCCAATTTTGAAGATAAAAGTCGCTGGGCAACCCATCAATTCCTGGCGCCTTACCCAATTGCGCCCCAGATAAAGCCTCCCAAGTCTCACACTCCGTTATCGGCCCTCCCAACATCAAACGATCATGCTCCTCCAGCTCACACTGCACAAACCTACCGATTGACTGCAATGCAATTTCACTTATTCCAACACTTTGCGTTTTCAATTTAACCCATGCATCTATATACCCACTCATACCCTCCGTCGTCGTCAACTCCTGATTCACTCTATACCCCTGCATACCTACCTGAACATTCAACCCCATTAACTCCATTGCTTTGCGACGTCTGTGTTGATTCCTCAACACACACGCCGACGGCCGATCTCCCCACAAAACCTCTTCGATTCCACCCTTAAGCCTTTCCCCATCAAACCTTTCGTTTTGTAAATTTCGTAGTTGCTCCTTAATTCTTTCAATTTCTATAACAGGATAATTAGCATTCGCTTGTACATAGCAGTCGCGCAACTGCCCCTCTAAATATCGTTGGAAACCGTATTGTAACTGACTATATCTCACTCCTTGACTAATATAATATTCCTTAATTCGCTTTTTGGCTATCGTTTCCCACCAATTAACCAAATCCACATCTCTAGGTGCTTCAACCACAAGGCGTTCCCACATATGCCCAAAAGACAAAAGACTTTCCTCCCTCTTCAATAACTTTACATTTAATTTCCAAAAAGATGGACCCCTTCTAGGCACACCCTCAATATCTACATCCATTACAACTCCTCTATGATCCGAAAAAACCACATTTATCACATTCACTCTCCGCACTGTAACCGCACTAGACACGTACATTCTATCCAATCTCGCCGCATAATCTCGTCTAATAAAAGTATGCTCCACCATGCCACCCCCCCCACACACATCCATTAAACCCACACTCGTCAATAAATCTCCCAGGAATCCCAAGCAACAACCTGCTCCTCGAGGCTCCACATCTTTTCGTCGTATTACACAATTCCAGTCGCCCCCTATTATCGCTACATTTGGTAAACTACGTAGATAATATACTAATACATCTTGTACAAAATGAGTTTTAAGTCGTACATCTCCCTCGGCCGGCCCATATACACATACAAAACTTATGTGTGCTCTACCCCATAAACCATCCACCCTAATCACTCTCCCCTCCCCCCTTTCACTATGGCGTACTACAAACGGGCTATTTTCCTTTACCAGAATGGCGACGCCTCCTTTTAACCTCGTCGCATATTCCATATACACATCATAACCATCCATTTCTAACTCATATCCAATTCTGTAATTGTGTTCTTGGATAAATACCACATCCACATCTAGACGCACCAAAAATTCATTAAACCACTTTCGCTTCCGCTCAGATCTCAAACCGTTAATATTTATTGTCAAAACCTTAAAGTCAATTAATGGGGTTTTCCTTTCGTTCTAGGTATAGACTTTTCACTTATACATTTTACACCACCTCTATCCCTCCCCCCTTTTTTGGGAACCACCTTGATAAACCCTTGTTTCGTGGATTCTCTGTTCCCTGTCCTCTGTACATCCGCCCAAGACTTTTTTCCTGGCCTTTGGGCAGGAGTAAGCACGTCGTCTGAGTCTGATGGGGTCGCAGTTCGCTTTCGCGTCCTACCCTCCACCTGCATTGGGATTTCTTTAGTACTATCGTGATGCACCTCCACTTCTGCTACATTTACCGTCATACCATGCGACACACTAGACTCAATGCTTCCATCCGTCGCCTCACCATGATGTTCAACCGATCCCAAAATTGCACCTGGATCCTCCACATGGTTGACGATCGACTCGTCTAACAAAACATCCAGTGCCTTCACTAAAGACGCCGCTACATCCTCTTCCCCCATAGTGGGCAGAGTCTCTTCCAATACTTTATTTATGTCCAGTGACGGTGATTCTTCTCGCTGTTTTGCATCCTCCAAAGCATTCT
Organism: Cherax quadricarinatus; assembly: GCF_038502225.1. Lineage (NCBI taxonomy): Eukaryota > Metazoa > Arthropoda > Malacostraca > Decapoda > Parastacidae > Cherax > Cherax quadricarinatus. Next base: position 24,706,122 of record NC_091316.1, read on the forward strand.
CCTGCGCTTTTTCTACCTCTTCACTCCAAGATGTCCGTTGTCGAGACGGGTGAGCATAAGACTGTTCTCGTCCCTCAACTTCCTCGACTTCTTCCGGTTGTTGCTGTTGCGATATTTGGAGATTCCCACGACGCTTACCACACTGTGCCGCTATGTGGTCATACGACCCACACAGCCGACACGTACGACGTTGCCCCGCATATGTCACATATACTTGAGTTCGAAATGCTTGCAACATAATATAGGACGGTATGGGGTGGCGTAAGGTCATTTTGACTGAATATGTTCCCTCCAAACTTCCAGCATAAGGTCCAGCGGCCCACCGACCTGCAGAGGCCATATGAACCGTACCATAATTACGTAGTTCATCTTTTATAACAAAATCAGTCGCTTCAAAAGGCACATTCTTGATTTTTACCCATGTGTAGTATCTTGATACATCATGAAGACGTACTGATACAGCTGAATTGACGGCTATAATGGTCTCTTGATACTTATCCACCACTGCTTCGTAGACATTTGCTGACGTCATTTTAACGAAAATCCGTGTCGTCCCATTAAGTGCTACACCACATATCTCTTCATTTGCGATACCGTAGGTATCACGGATAATCGCCGGTAGTAACAAATCCATCGTGGCTCCCGTGACAGCCCCACGGGTCAACTCAACGCAAACAGTGTTGATGCGCCTGTTGCTATGCAGCGCCATGTTGGAAAATGAGCAGCACACGTCCTCACTACTCAATGGCTGTTGACGAACTGATGTAGCTCGCCTGAAACAGCAGAGGGGTGCAGAGCACAACCTCACTCTACCGTGGTCAGGCAGCGAATACGAGTCCCCGTTTATAGCTAAAATAGAGACTTTCGGAGTCATATTATTATCTGTTAATATATGAAAAATACCATGGTATTATCACTATTTTATTATTATCACTATTTTGTTATTATCACTATTTTGTTATTATTATCACTATTGTTTTATTGTTATTGTTAGGTAGGATTTCTTGTGTATATAGAGTTTAAGTCTCGGAACCATCCGGTGAATTGTTCAATTGTTTATGTCCGGCTGGCTGACGTTTGGGTCAGCTGATCCAACCTGACGACGCGTCAACAGACTGGCAAGTAGCCAGTCTGCTCCCTGCTCTAGCCCTGACAACTGATCGTATATTGGCTCTTACGGTGTACAGTTTGAATGGTTTTGAGAATTGGACTCTAAAGCTGACTCAGTTTGTTCCTCATTGCTCTGAAAGATTCTTTTGATATTTATATTCTTGGTCAGTTCAGTAATCCATAGAGATACTTTACGGCCAGATTCAAAGGTCTTGTTAAATCTTGTACCTTTTGTATTTTGAATTTACAGTCTTGTTAAGACAAAGACATAAATGTTAATGAAGACTTAATTACAGGAAGAATAATTAAACTTCCTTATTAATGTGACATTTCCATGATTTTGAACTAAATGTATATGGTAAATTTATTGTACAAAGTATTAAGTTACATTAACTACAAAGAGAAGATAAAGTATTGTATTTAAATACTTTAATAAATTTGAATATTATTCTATGGAGTTTCCCAGTTGAAATTATTTCCCCTAGACTCTAAAATACCTTTAAATAACTCGGATCCAAAAATCTTGTTGCATAAGAAATAAATGGTAACAGGCCACATTCTGAAGTTCTTTAAAAAATTTCTTATTCGCAACAGTGTGTGTGTGCGTGTGCGTGTGCGTGTGCGTGTGCGTGTGCGTGTGTGTGTGTGTGTGAGTGTGAGTGTGTGTTTGTGTGTGTGTGACTGTGTGCGTTCTCACTTAATTATGGTTGTAGGGGTCAAGTCACAGCTCCTGGTCCCGCCTCTTCACTGGTTGCTACTGGGTCACTCTCCCTTCTGCATGAGATTTATCATACCTTTACTTAAAGCTATGCATGGATCCTGCCTCCACCACTTCACTGTCCAGTCTTTTTCACTTCCTGACAACTCTATGGCTGATGAAGTACTTCATAACATCCTTGTGACTCATATGAGTCTTCAACTTCCAATTGATACCCTTTGTTGCTGGGTCCCATCTTTGGAACAATCTGTCTCTGTCCACTTTGTCGATTCCTCTCAGTATTTTATATGTTGTTATCATATTCTCCTATCTCCAATGTCCTCCAGTGTCAAGAAGTCGATTTCCCTTAACCTCTACTTGTAGGACAAGCTCCTTAGCTCCGGAACTTGTTTTGTTGCAAATCTTTTCACTTTCTCTTATTTCCTGTCGTATGAGTTCCAAACTGGTGTTGCATACTCCAATATGGGCCTGACGTACACGGTGTATTGAGGAGCCCATATGCTGCAGTAATTATTTGGTTGATGTGCGCCTCAAGGGATGTGCTCAGCATTATACTCACCCCAAGATCCTTTTACTTGAATGAGGTTTGTGGTCTTTGGCCCCCTAGACTGTACTCTCTCTGTGGTCTTCTTTCCCCTTCCCCAATCTTCATGACTTTGCATTTGGTGGGGTTGAACTCCAGGAGCCAGTTTCTGGACCAGGCCTGTAGCCTGTCCAGATTCCTTTGTAGTCCTGCCTGCTATTTTTCTGATTGAATTCTTCTCATTAACTTCTCATCGTCTGATAACAGGGACACTTCTGAATCTATTCCTTCCGTCATGTTATTCACCTATACCGGAAACAGCACTGGTTCTAGGGCTGACCCTTGTGGAACCCCGCTCCTCACAGGCGCCCACTCTGACACCTCGTCACGTACCATGACTCGCTGCTGCCTTCCCGTCAGGTATTCTCTGATCCATTGCAGAGCCTTCCCTGTTATACCTACCTGGTCCTTCAGCTCTTGCACTAATCTCTTGTGTGGAACTGTCTCAAAAGCCTTTACAAGAAAACGCAATCTGCCCATCCCTCTCTCTCTTGTCTTACTGTCGTTACCTTGTCATAGAACTCTAGTAGGTTGTGTGTGTGATACCTATTTTGTAGTTCCGACCGTCTTCCTGCCGTCCATTCCCCTACCTCAATGTGAACAAAGCAAGTAGCAAGTGTGTTATATTAAAGATAGCTCGGGTTGCATGATTTAATTTGTGGTGATAGAATACAAATAATAAGATAAGCCGGATTTGATATAGAAAATGTAACAAGGAAAACCCTCAAGTGTCACTCATTCCCTAGCAAGGGAAGCCCTCAAGTGTCACTCATTCACAATCTATCATTAAAAATGTAGATTTTTTCCCTCGTGGTGATTTAAAGGCGTAGATTGTAGAGAGGGTCATATTCTACATTTGTCATTCCACCTTTTCTTTATTATGGTAATTTCCCTGGTTTATCAGATCCTCCCATTGTCAGGTATCAGGTTTCGTGCAATGTCTGCTGCAGACGCTCTCTGACCCATGACAAAAGCTACTCTTAAAATCGTGTCAGTAAAGCCTGATGCGTTCAGAAACAAGGAAGTTCCTTGGTTTGTTCTTCGACTCTGAACTCCTTTATTAAAAGCTCCGAAACGGAAATAACACACTGAAGAATATATTTGTAAAAAAAAAAAAAAGGCAGCGATAATCGAAATAAAAAGGAAAGAAAAAAAGATGGGTTTACCATTCGTGGCGAACCGTCCTTCTGGGAGATCAACAAGAGGAGGATCGTATCTGGCAGCATTTGTCGTCATAAATATTACACAACAAACTGGTGCGTGAGTCTTTCCATCTGATAGGCTGGACCACCAGAGCACTCTGTGTGTATGTGTGTGTGTGTGTGTGTGTATGTGTGTGTGTGTGTGTGTGTGTGTGTGTGTGTGTGTGTGTGTGTGTGTGTGTGTACTCATTTGTAATCATCTGTGGTTGCAGGAGTCGAGACATAACTCCTGGCCCTGCCTCTTCCCTTGTCGCTACTAGGTCCTCTCTCTTCCCCATGACTTTTATCATACCTCTTCTTAAAACTATGTATGGTTCCTGCCTCCAATACATCACTTGCCAGACTATTCCACTTCCTGACAACTCTATGACTAAAGAAATACTTCCTAACATCTCTTTAACTCATCTGAGTCTTCAGCTTCCAATTGTAACCCCTTGTTGCTCTGTCCCATCTCTGGAACATCCTGTCTCACAGAATGCACCTGTTATTATTTCATTAACTGGTGGAATATACTAAAGAAATTGTCCTCATTTTCCAACTCTTCTTTCTAATACGTTTTGTAAGTCTAACTTGTGTGTAAATGGAGAATATTTCTTATTTATCCTTCACATTTTTCTTTACAGGTAAGTGTTGAGAAATAGTTTTGTTATTATCAGGTAAGGCAGCCTCTGTCAGGTGAGTAGGGAGAGAGAAGTGAGCTTGGACACCACAAGACGGGCAGCAAACAATAACTACACTCTGGATGTACCCTTCTCAAGAATATCGCTTCGTCTGAAATTATTTATTCCCTGGATGACTCTAGTCTGGAATATGTTCGTAGAGCATAATATCATCGAAATAAAGTCAGTTGATCAAGTGAAATACCTGGCCCATAGATGGTTTCAGCTTCATCCTGTTCCCTCTGTGCGTGTGTGTGTGCGAGTGCATATATATATATATATATATATATATATATATATATATATATATATATATATATATATATATATATATGCGCAATAAGATAACATTAAATAGGTGATTTCAGAATATGGAAAACAACCACTGTGAAAGAATAGTGAAATTCCAGTCAGACCAATTATTTGCTCCATAGGATCAGTTTCATATAAATTATGCAAATGGCTTGTTGACATTCTGAGCCCTGCTGGTGGCAAAATTTCTAACTTTAATGTTGACTTAAGTTGACTTAAATTATTTTAACATGGTTAGTTTTGATGCTACTTCCGTGTTTACGAAAGTTCCTGTTGATGATTTATCTGATGATTTATCTGAAGATTTATCTGAAGAACTCGTTAAGTATGATTTACTATTGTCATTTCCTACTATCATTAAACTTATTACACTTTGCATTGTTGATGCAAAATTTGTATTTAATGATACATTTTACACTCAGAAGTTTGGTATGGCAATGGGAAATCCTCTTTCACCTGTTCTTAGTAACCTATACATAGATTTTTTTGAAACAAGATTGCTTAACACAATCCTCCCTAATGGAGCTAAATGGCGCAGATATGTTGATGATATTTTGTGTCATATGCCAAAGAATGTAGATATACACAATTTCCATTTTAAATTAAATAGCTTAGCCCATTCTATAAACTTTCAAGTTGAGTTTGAGGAAAATAACTAATTGCCTTTTCTAGATGTTTTAATTATTAAGGGTAATAATGAATTCAAATTTAAAATTTACAGAAAACCTACAAATAACTGTTCCTATGTCCACTATTATTCTTCCCATCAAGATACCGTTAAACTGTCTGTTTTCTCATCAATGTTTTTCAGAGCTTCGCGTATTTATAGTCCAGAGTTCATAGATGAAAACATATCCAAAATTTATGAAATAGCTAATGATCTGAAATACCCAAGAAATGGAATTGATAAATCTTTTAAAGTTGTTAGAAATACTTTTTTACAGTCCAAAAAGGGACAACCAGCCTTATTCAACTAAAAATATGTTGGTTCTCCCTTACCATGAAAACTTGGTTGATATGCCTTCTCTTCTTAAGACTTTTAATATCAAAGTTGTATTTAAAAATATTGATACAGTAAAAAAAACTTCTGAAAAAGAATTCCCCCCAAAATGCTTACGGACATGTCTATAAGATTCCTTGTAAAATTTGCGATTGTTTATTACGATCAAACTGATAGTCTCGAGCTAAGATTAAAACAAAAATATAGCATTAGAACTGGACAAGATTCCAATGCTCTATTTATTCAAGTGACAGATTTTAACCATCCAATTGATTTTCAAAAAGTTGAGAAAGTTGTATCAAACAAGTCCATGGTCGACAGGAATATAATTGTATCTTGTTTCATAAAAAGCAGTTTTGACAATAATATGAATATTTCCTTTGGTTTATATAAATTAGATCCATTTATAATTAATAAAATTTGGGAAGAATTTAATAATACATTGGACAAATAATAAATTTTAATTCTTGGGTAGAATATTTTGTTTGTGGGTTGCTGTGAAGGACCTGTCTAGTTGGGCCAGCTGGTCTGCTGCAGTGTTCTCTTTCTTATGAGTCGCATGTCGTCGTGCGTCAGGTGTTGCTTTGTTGTGGGATGTGATGGTGATGTGTGGTCTAGACCCTTTATATGCCTTCCTTTGATATATTACTTTTATTGTTCCTTGACAATGTGAGTAGCCACGAAAGCGCTTGGAATTGTTTTGCATACATATACATATGCAAAACAACCACTCTGAAAGAATAACGAAATTCCAAGCGCTTTCGTGACTATTCACATTACCAAGGAACATTATCCATGATAATGTGACTACTCACATTATCCTTGATAATGTGAGTAGCCACGAAAGCGCTTGGAATTTCGTTATTCCTTCACAGTGGTTGTTTTGCATATTCTGAAATCACCTGTTTACTGGGATCTTATTGCATATATATATATATATATATATATATATATATATATATATATATATATATATATATATATATATATATATATATATATATATATATATACATATGTATATGTGTGTGTGTGTGTGTGTGTGTGTGTGTGCGTGTGTGTGTGTATACTCACCTATTTGTACTTACCTGTTTGTGGTTGCAGGGGTCGAGACTTAGCTCCTGGCCCCGCCTTTTCACCGGTTGCTACTGGGTCCTCTCTCTCCCTGCTCCATGAGCTTTATCAAACCTCGTCTTAAAACTATGTATGGTTCCTGCCTCCACTACATCACTTTCTATTCCACTGCCTGACAATATCTAATATCCTAATATCTCTGATTCATCTGTGTCTTCAACTTCCAGCTGTGACCTCTTGTTTCTGTGTCCCCTCCCTGGAACATCCTGTCTTTGTCCACCTTGTCTATTCCGCGCAGTATTTTATATGTCATTATCATGTCTCCCCTGACTCTCCTGTCCTCTGTTGTCGTCAGGCCGATTTCCCTTAACCTTTCTTCATAAGGCATTCCCCTTAGCTCTGGAACTAACCTTGTCGCAAAACCTTTGCACTTTCTCTAGTTTATTGACGTGCTTTATCAAATGCGCGTTCCAAACAGGTGCTGCATACTCCAGTATGGGCCTGACGTACACGGTGTACAGTGTCTTGAACGATTCCTTATTAAGGTATCGGAACGCTGTTCTCAGGTTTGCCAGGCGCCCATATGCTGCAGCAGTTACCTGGTTGATGTGTGCATCCGGAGACATGCTCGGTGTTGTGCTCACTCCAAGATCTTTCTCCTTGAGCGAGGTTTGCAGTCTTTGGCCACCTAGCCTATACTCTGTCTGGGGTCTTCTTTGCCCTTCCCCTATCTTCATGACTTTGCATTTGGCGGGATTAAATTCGAGAAACCAGTTGCTGAACAACGTGTCCAGTCTGTCCAGGTCTCTTTGAAGTCCTGCCCGGTCCTCATCTGATTTAATTCTCCTCATTAACTTCACATCGTCTGCGAACAGGGACACTTCTGAGTCTAACCCTTCCATCATGTCGTTCACATATACCAAAAATAGCACTGGTCCTAGGACCGACCCCTGTGGGACCCCGCTCGTCACAGGTGCCCACTGTGATACATCATTACGTACCATGACTCGTTGTTGCCTCCCTGTTAGGTATTCTCTGATCCATTGCAGTGCCCTTCCTGTTATATGAGCCTGATCCTTTAGCTTCTGCACTAATCTCTTGTGAGGAACTGTGTCAAAGGCCTTCTTGCAGTCCAAAAAGATGCAATCAACCCACCCCTCTATCCCGTGCCTTACTTCTGTTACTTTGTCATAAAACTCCAGAATGTTTGTGACACAGGATTTTTATTCCATGAATCCATGCTGGTTGGCGTTTATACTCTTGTTCCGTTCCAGGTGCTCCACCAATCTCCTCCTGATAATCTTCTCCATAACTTTGCGTACTATACACGTCAGTGACACGTTTAGTGCCTCTTTTCTGTCTCCTTTTTTAAAAATGGGAACTACATCTGCCGTCTTCCATACCTCAGGTAGTTGCCCAGTTTCCAGGGACGTGTTGAAGATTGTGGTAAGTGGCACACACAACATATCTGCTCCCTCTCTAAGGTCCCACGGGGAGATGTTGTCCGGTCCCATTGCCTTTGAGGTATCGATGTCCCTTAGCAGTTTCTTCACCTCCTCCTCATCTGTATGTATGTCATCCAACACTTGTTGGTATATTCCTTGCTGGTGTCCCCATCTGGTGTGTCCCCCAAGAGGCCTTCCTGTCTCCACTATAAATACTTCCTTAAATCTCATGTTGAGCTCCTCACATACCTCTTGACCGTTTCTTGTGAGTTCTCCACCTTCTTTCCTCAGCCTTATCACCTGGTCTTTGACTGTTGTCTTCCTCCTAATATGGCTATACAGCAGTTTCGGGTCAGATTTGACTTTCGATGCTATGCCGTTTTCGTACTGTCGCTGAGCCTCCCTCCTTATCTGTGCGTACTCGTTTCTGGCTCTTCTACTAATCTCCTTATTTTCCTGGGTCCTTTGCCTCCTGTACCTTTTCCATTCTCTGGTGCACTTAGTTTTTGCCTCCCTACACCTTCGGGTAAACCAAGGACTCGCTTTGGTCTTCCTATTATTTCTGTTTCCCTTGGGAACAAACCTTTCCTCTGCCTCCTTGCACTTTGTTGCTACATATTCCATCATCTCGTTTACTGATTTTCCTACCAGTTCTCTGTCCCACTGAACCTCCTGCAGGAAGTTCCTCATACCTGTGTAGTCTCCCCTTTTGTGGTTTGGCTTTTCCCATTCAATTCCTGTTTCCTTCTCCACTTGTAACTCTACTATATAACCAAAATTCAGAACCACGTGATCGCTAGCTCCGAGAGGCCTCTCGTAAGTGATGCCCTCAATGTCTGAACTGCTCAGGGTGAACACAAAATCCAGTCTTGCTGGCTCATCCTCCCCTCTCTCTCTCAGGTAGTGTCCCTGACATGTTGATGCATGAGGTTTTCAAGTACCACAGCCAACATCTTGGCTCTCCATGTTTCGGGATCCCCGTGTGGCTCCAGGTTTTCCCAGTCGATCTCCCTGTGGTTGAAATCGCCCATTACCAGTAACTTTGCTCTGCTCGAGTGAGCTCTTCTTGCCACTATGTGTGTGTGTGTGTGTGTGTGTGTGTGTGTGTGTGTGTGTGTGTGTGTGTGTGTGTGTGTGTGTGTGTGTGTGTGTGTGTGTGTGTACTCACCTAGTTGAGGTTGCAGGGGTCGAGTCCAAGCTCCTGGTGTGTGTGTATGTGTGTGTGTGTGTGTGTGTGTGTGTGTGTGTGTGTGTGTGTGTGTGTAAATTTATTGACTCATAAGAGATGAGTCTGAGAGAGAACAAAGAGGAAATATATGGAGATAGAGAGAAAGAGAAGCTCAAATAAACAAAGAGACCGAGAGATTTAATTGCAAACACAGAAAGGAAAGCATAAACACTGAAGAACTGCCTACAGCATCCCTTCAAGCTTAGCTCATCCACCCCATACACCCATTCCTTCCCTTTCTTCCCCAATCCCACACTCCACACCCATTTACACTTTCACCCTCCCTACTCAGACATCCACACCCACACCCTCCCTCCACGCACACCTTCTCTAATTGCATAAACTCCTTACACGCATACCCTCCCTTACACACACCCACACCTACATCCTCCTATGAGAACAAAAGCAGCCACTCACAGGAATCACTCTGGCAGTGCATACAGTAGGGTACACTTCCAGCAGTGAGAACAGCAGTGCCCACTACCAAGAATCACTCAGGCAGTGCATGCATCTGGGCACACTTACGTTCCGCTCGTAAACTTCAACATTTCAATATATGAGCCAAATTTCATTACCAGGCATCACTGAGGCGTGAGGAAATATGGCTTCAACATGAGATTATGCCAACATTTGACAATTTTACGACGGTATTTAAGGGCTTAATTTTAATTTAGCGTATTGAGGAGACTAAAAATGGTCCTAAATATCGTGTAATAAACGTTAACTTCAAAAAAAGAGAGGAATAAAATTTACGACAAAATCGCGATTGCGTGCATTTAAATTTTTTCGTATCTCCGACCATATACATCGTCGGTAAGACACGAGTAAGGTAATCTATGACTTGTAATTTTAGTTATGTTAACTCTCAATGAAACCTTGTGCAAAAATAGGACTGATTTTAACACAGGAGAGGCAAAGGGAATCCGCTTAAACATTATGTTTTATATTAGTATAGTGAGGCAATTTCTGTATGTTAGAATACGAAAAGATCACAGATACTTTCTCGCAAAATTAAGCATGCGATCGAGCGCTTATATTCAAACTGGATATCCTTGGGAGCAAAATGTCACTGCCTAAGTGAAGCTAATGATAAAGAGAAGTTGTAAAATCGAAGAGAATGGTGTACAGATGAGGTGAATAAATAGAAATGAGACGTTTAATGGCGCTAGTTTAGCAGAGCACTGAATTTCCAGGCCATTCCGCCCAGGATATGTAAAGAGGCAAAACAAAGATTTGGTCCAACTCGCGAAAAAAAAAAAATATAACAGCCTGAGTACCGATGTTTCAACCTCCTAAGTACACAGGTAAAAAAAATATTAAAGTAAGAATTAAATCCAATGGCAAAGAACATATAGGCTGATAAAATAGCTAGAAATTATTTTCTCAGGGTGAGGAGGGAAGCTGAAATGCGATTTTAAAAAGATTTAGAAGTCAAAGAAAAGACAAAAGCTTCTCATGCGTCAGTAGCATTAGAAGGAAAATAACAATAAATGATAAAGTGTTAAAACGGGATATACGCGCAGGAAGTGACTAGGAAACGTGAACCAAAATGAACTTTCTAACACTCAAACAGGTAATGAAATAAGAAATCTTCTGTTGGAACTTGATGCATCAAAAGCATCAAGTACAAATGGAATGTCGCTATAAATATTAAAATGAGTTAAAATACTGTGCTAGTGACTCATACATATCATTAAGAAATAGTTAATAAGAGACAGTAAATGTGATGCCATTTTGAAAGAAATAAGACAAAGTGACAGCTCTGAACTGCAGTTCAATGTCATTAATGACAATAATGGTATCATTGTTGGTAATGATTGTAAGAAAAACACCTGAACATCAAGACAGCGCTACATCCCATTAGCACGGATTTAGTAAAGTCATGCCTTACAAAACAAGAGAAATATGATAGACTAACAGAGGTCAGACAGGGAGGAGGAGACTGCATATATCTAGACAATTAGAAGGCCTTTGATGCGGTGCCACGTAGAAAGACACTTAGGAAGCTGAAGAAGCAAGCTTGGCTAACATGAAAGGTAATCTCGTAGGTAAGATTTTGATTACTGGAATATAAATTTGCTATAAAGGGTAGGAGAGTGCAGCTAATAGAAACCCTCAAGATTTTTCAATGTGTTTCAGTCACTGTGTGATCCGAGAAAGGTGTCCCTGTGCCCTACAAGCCCAACCTCCTACACCTCAATAATCCAAGAAAGGTATCCCCGCATCCCATAATCCCAGACGCCTCTATCTCAGTGATCTGGAAAAGGTATCACCGTACTCCATAGGCACAGTCCTATCTACAGTAATGTACGCAACAGAGTGCGGAGTAAATTATTATTGCAGTTAAATATCACCAAGAGTGCACAACAGTAGTAGCAGAGGCTAAGTCAGCAAATAAGAGAGGGAATCCTCTCTTATTTGCTGATCAGGAAACCAGAACAAGTTCAAACATATTTTAGCCCATTCCTGCGAGAAATTCTTGATTACATGAAACACCATAGAGAAATCGTCAACTTACAACACAGTGAGAAACTATGGAAGGTCCATGTTGATGCCTGAGTTGTGTGGAATAAACTATGAAGAAAGTGTGGAAGAGAGAGATCTGAGTCATCTGTTACTAGAAGAAGAAAACACGAGTGTGGATATGGCTGCTTTATAATACAGTCAAATAATCACTGTTTAAGGCTCGTGAACAGTCAACCATCCGAAAGTCTAATCAACATTTAAACGGTGACTTGGATGAAGACAATGGGCTGGGATACGATGGTGCATACTTAACCAAGGCTATATAGCAACGTTGCGCGTTTCCTTAATCGTTGATCGTCAGGAAACACTCTCCTGTTTCCCGACGAACAAAACACCTTTGAAGATTAACTAGAAAACAAGATTAAGCCTGTAATCTTGAATGCAACTCGCATGATTATAGTTGTATTAGATAAGAGGATAACTGAAAATTACTGAAGCTCTTAGCCTCTCCATTTGGTAGTCAATTTAAACATTTTAAGTCCTGGCTTATGGATTCATTATTTACACTATCACGAAGCAACTTTTCTAAACGACTTCGTGATATCCTAGAAGAAAAGGGAAAGAAAAAGTTCCGAGAGGGAGAGCGAGATTATATGAGAGATTAGAGAGTCAATTTGAGAACAGTGGGCGAGATAATTAATAACCGTCGACAATAACAAAGCTAGCGGAGAGACGCCCAGTCGATGTGCATAAGCGCATTAATCACCCCCACCAATGGCCAACAAATGACCAACAACAAAGGTTTCGGCGACTATTTAAGGGGATCCGATTTCGCTGACCCGCTACCCAGACGCTTCTTGTTTCTCGTATAATGAAAGAGAGAGAGAGAGAGAGAGAGAGAGAGAGAGAGAGAGAGAGAGAGAGAGAGAGAGAGAGAGAGAGAGAGAGAGAGAGTGAGAGTGAGAGTGAGAGAGAGAGAGAGAGAGAGAGAGAGAGAGAGAGAGAGAGAGAGAGAGAGAGAGAGAGAGAGAGAGAGAGAGAGAGAGAGAGAGAGAGAGAGAGACTTTTTTTTAAATACGTTTTACTGGATGATGTACAACAGTTTAAATGAAATGGAAATTAATTTTCGTGGTACCACGAGTCTTCTGGGAAGTGAAAGTGTTTTTAAGTCTTCAAGATTAGCGATCCATCCGAGCCCTATCATACCTATTCTTAAAACTACGTATAATAGTGCTTTTCTACTTCGCTGAACAGGTCACTGCACTGTGTACTCACCGATTTGTGCTTGCGGGGTCGGGGCTCAGCTCCTGGCCTAGCCTCCTAGACTCCTTGATGCCCTTGAGCGGCATCAATGATTTCAGGCCTCTTGGGCTATATTATAGCTACTCTTGAAGCTGTGTATTGCGTTTGCCTCAACCACTGCCTCATTCGAGTCACTCTACTTTTCAACTTCCATGACGCCAAAGAAATTATTTCTTAAAGTCCCCATGACTCAACTATGTCTTCAGTTTCTACCTGTGTCCCCTTGAACTTAGTCATTTTAATTCAAGTAGTGGGTCCCTATATGCCCTATCAATTCCTCGTAAGATTTTATATTTTGTAATCATGTCTCTATTTGTCCTTCTCTCCGCCAAGTTCGTCAGGTTCTGTTCCTTTAGCCTAACCGAATAGTGACTCCTCTCAGGTCTATGGTACCAGTTTGGCTTCCCATCTTTGAACATTTTCGAACTTCTTTAAGCTTGACCAGGCGTGGGCTCCATAAGCAATGGAGAGATAAATTCAGATAATGTGATCAGTCCATCAGCCTTAAACAGTAGCTTCAATGTAGTCAGTCCCTCAACTTGGTGGCTGAGGAGCTGACCACCTCAAAATATGGGCTTCCTGCTGTGACTGTGTACTCAGTGATCAGCCTAAAAATGTATAGTGTGTGTTCTCTCCTATTTGTACTCACTTATTTGTGGTTACAGGGGTCGATTCACAGCTCCTGCTTTCGCCGCTTCGCTGATCGCTACTAGATTCACTCTCTCGCTTCTCCAAGAGCTTTATCGTACCTCTTCTTAAAGCTAAGTGTGGATCCTGCCTCTACTACATCACTCCGTGTGTGTGCGTGTGTGTGTGAATAAAAACACTAATTGCATATGCTTGTGCATGCCTATAAACTAGCGCTTGTGTAATTAGGTGGTAACTTCCGCGTGGGCAGCTGGATCACCATCCTCCTCCTCCTCCTCCTCCACTGAATAATTCCATCAATTTTATTCTGTCATCGAGTTTTTGACACGCCTGACTTATCGTGTCATCTTGACCAAATAAGACCAGCACCCAAGGACCAAAGCTGTCCTCCATCCACACCCACCCAAGACCCCATACCCAGCGCCTCCCACACCAAACCCCGGTACTCACTACCGACTCCTCCCTCTAGCCAGCTGTGGGGGAATACTTGTCATATTATATATAAATATATATATATATATATATATATATATATATATATATATATATATATATATATATATATATATATATATATATATATATATATATATATATATATATATGCAATAAGATCACAGTAAACAGGGGATTTCAGAATAATGAAAAACAGCCACTGTGAAAGAATAGTGAAATTCCAAGCACTTTCGTGGCTTCTCACATTATCATAGTTCTATGATCATGTGAGAAGTCACGAAAGCGCTTCGAATTTCACTATTCTTTCACAGTGGTTGTTGTTTTGTATATATATATATATATATATATATATATATATATATATATATATATATATATATATATATATATATATATATATATATATATATATATATATATGCAAAACAACCACTCTGAAAGAATAGAGAAATTCCAAGCGCTTTCGTGACTACTCACATTAGTCACGAAAGCGCTTGGAATTTCTTTATTCTTTCAGAGTGGTTGTTTTGCATATTCTGAAATCACCTGTTTACTGTGATCTTATTGCATATATATATATATATATATATATATATATATATATATATATATATATATATATATATATATATATATATATATATATATATATGTATCAATAACAACACTGCACTAGCCAAGGATTCGAATCCATGCTGCTTTGGCCTGCCTCATGATGGACGAAAGCACATGACGCCCTTATCCACTGGACCATACGATCCTTAAGAGTACGCATCCAGCGGAACTGAATGTTATTGGTCAATACCACTCGTTTATGGCCACAGTAATATAAAATACAGCTCGTTGAACTAATACACCAAACAGAGACTAGAATGAAATTAGCCTTGAGTCATCCACACCATCGTGTATCCTTGGGTAGCGAGTACAACATTCAGTTCCGCTGGATGAGCTACTTAAGGATCGAATGGTCCAGTGGATAAGGGCGTCATTTGTTTTTGCCCACCATGAGGCTGGCCAAAGCAGCATGGGTTCGAGTCCTTGCCTAGTGCAGTGTTGTTATTGATCAATACCACTCGTTCGTAGTCACAATAATATAAAATACTGCTGGTTGAGCTAGTACACCTAACAGGGACTAGAATGAAATTAGCCTAGAGTCATCCACACCATCGTGTGTCCTTGGGTAGCGAGTACAACATTCAGTTCTGCTGGATGCGCTACTCTTAAGGATCGTATGGTTCAGTGGATAAGGGCATCATGTGTTTTCGCCCACCATGAGGCAGGCCAGAGCAGCATGGGTTTGAGTCCTTGGCTAGCGCAGTGTCGTTACTGATAAATACCACTCGCTCGTGGTCACAATAATATATATATATATATATATATATATATATATATCTATATATATATATATATATATATATATATATATATATATATATATATATATATATATATATATTTATATATATATATATATATATATATATATATATATATATATATATATATATATATATATATATATATATATATATATATATATATATATATATATATATATATATATATATATATATATATATATATATATATATATATATGTCGTGCCGAATAGGCAGAACTTGCCATCTTGGCTTAAATAGCAACGCTCATCTTGCCATATAAGACAAGTGAAAATTTGTGTATGTAATAATTTCGCCAAAATCATTCTGAACCTAACGAAAAAAAATATATTTGATTGTGTTTGTTTAGTACTAAATTATTATAAACGTATTTTAAATATATTTAGTTGGGTTATGCTAAAATAAATTGCTCTTGTTATAATAAGGTTAGGTAAGTTTTCTAAGATTCTTTTGGTGTAAAATTAAATTTTTTTACATTACATTAATGAAAAAAATATATCTTTAAACGTATAAGAGAAAATTTCAGAAAGGACTTAATTTTAAATGAGTTCTTGCTAATTGACCAGTTTTACATATTCGGCACAACATATATATATATATATATATATATATGTATATATATATATATATATATATATATATATATATATATATATATATATATATATATATATATATATATATATATATATATATATATATAGTATACGCAAAACAATCATGGGGGGAGTAGAATGATATCTCTAGGTCTTTCGTGTTGCAGTCAACGCAGAGCCTATGACAACACCTCAGACCAAGAATGTGCTGGTCCTCTCATTCAATGATAATTTATCTATCCTGCCAAATGTCCTGAAAGACTTAATATACAAGAAGTTTTTATAAACTGACAGACTATTAGAGGCATTCTGATAAAGAATTCACCCCAACAGTGTGTTGGTGGTGTCTACAGAATTGGTTGCAACGGTTGCAGTCTCTCCTATTTTGAGCAGACTGGAAATCTCTAGAAGTAAGGACATCACAACACCATTATTCGAAACTTATAGCATAGGAGTCGAACGTGATCTTCAACCACGTTAGAGCTTGTAATAACCCAGCAAATTGGCAGGCAGCAAGCGTCATCTTGTTCCTCCTGGTTGAAAGGAATATTGTAGAATCGTCACTTATTAAGCATGATAGGCAGTCATTATACAATATCAGTGACGGGTTGTTCAAATTAGATGCATTTTTATTTGAGGCAATAGTACACAGTCAAAAATTGGGCTCTTATATGAATGCATTGGACTGTCTTAAATGTAGTGCCACACCGAGGAATTAGGGCCTATTTTTCCTGCATTTTCTGAAGACTGAACCAGAGATTGCCTTAGAATCCTGTGGGATGAATAACTGTGGTCGTTTTCCTTGTAATTACAGATGCTTCCCCCTTTAAATGAGTTTATTTTAATGAGCCCTATTTCCTTTGTATAACTTACAGATGGTCATGTTTTCTCGTCCCTTTATATGGACCCTTTTCCCATGTATGGTTACTTCATAGATAATTGCCATTGACTTCTGTATCACTGGCAACATAATTATGCATGCAAAATTATATCATAGCGGAGTCTGACCGGTTTTTTGTTAATTGTCACGTTACTTTCGTTTAGGTTACTATTACAATATCAGTGCTTGTGGATTTTTTCTAATACTATAATATTCAGCCTTTCTGGCTATGGGTACTGGTATACCTGGGGCATTTCCTGTTTTCTTCTCTCTCTCTCTCTTCCCCTCACTCCAGTGAAGACATCCCCTGTGATTGTATTTCGTTGGACATCCTCCTCTTTTCTGCCACTCTGCAATCTTTGATGTGTTGATTGCAGGGCCAATGTATTAGTTGTGAATTGATTCGTCAGGAAAAATAGACTGACAGGGATCTTTGTCATGAGATGAGCCTTGATTAGTGCCGGCACTAGGAGTGAGGTAGCCATTCATACTATGGTAGACTATATAGCAGCAGCGACCGTTGGTTTTCATGTTCTGAAGTCAGTGGGTTGATTATATATATGCACGTAACCACTCTATGAGGAGAAATCAAACGAAGACAGCTGCTAAAAGGAACTTTATGGGGACGTTTCGCCCGTGAATAGATTTCTTCGTTCAAGTTGATTGAAGAAATCTCTCCGCAGGCGAAATGTTTCATTAAGATTCCTCTCTGCAATTGTGTCTTTTCTTTTTCACCGCTCGTCGCCTCTTCGCCATTTGTTTCCGGAAACTAAAGGACCTAAACCTAATGATATTAAATGATGAAAGGACCTGGATAAAGAGTACACGAGAGTACACTTGAAAGCTATAAAAGCAGTTGAATCACGGAGATACCAAGAATTACTGCTTCAGTGCGAAGATGTTCAGGAAGAGGAATAACATGGGGTGAAGAATTGATAGAGAAAGATTCCATACATTGCTTCAAACATTGGCATGATTGGTCCTACGAGTCCATGAGGGAGTGAACCAAGTTAGAGCCAGTTAAGGGCCAGGAACTGAGGCTCTGCCTCCGCATTCACAAATGCCTGAGAGGGCGAGTACACACGGACACACCCGTCTCTAGGTTCAAGAGTGACTCTGGTCAGGTTCAGGCTATTTATATCCTGCCTGATATCAAAACACATCTTATCCTAGACAACCTGCGGAAGAAGGCGCCAGAGGAGGGGAGGAGTCGGCCAAACCACTCTGGAGCAAATACTCTGAAGGGCGCATTAGCATGGAAGGGTTACTTGCTCGGGAGAAAAGCATTTTAGGAATAGTCTTATGTGTGGTCGTATGATTTAGTGAATGATAGAAGGATTTTATTTTGCCTTTCTTTCGAATTAATGTTATTGTGGGTGCGATACTTGATTCAGAAGATTGATGATCAATCACACTGAGAGAACTGATAATCAATCGCATTCTGTGTGAAGGACAGAGAGAGGAGAGACGACTTGAATAAAGAGACAGAGACAAACCTATATCGAGATTTCCTATATATATATTTCTTTCATTCTTTTAGCTGGTAAAGGGAAGAGCATTTACAATTAAAATTATATATTTTTAGAGCTAAGCTCATCAGCATAGCAAGCATGAAGTTAGACAACAGACATTCTTAAGTTATCGCAAGGAAAACATTGCCCACAGTTTTAAAAATACAACTGATACATTTACACCAATACAGTCCAATAACAGTCGGAGCCTCCCTTTAAGATACAGCAACCTTGAAAGTTTAACGCCGAACGGAAGAAGCGTTCTCAAGCAAACTACACAGAAACCATGAAGAATAATAAAAATCGAAATCTGCATTGGGTATCTTTTTATTTTAGGGGATACCAAATAATCTAGTATCATTTTATGGTAATATATCATTTTTTTTTATTCTAGATGCAGTTATATATATTGAAATAATAGTTTTAAAATGCTTGCATGAAAATTGGACTATATCATGTACGTGTGAACGTGAACCCTGTTAAAAGTTAGGCACTCTGGCAGGAGTGCTGATCCGTCCTTCCTCTGCTGTAAACATTAAATAGCAACTAATTCTTACTAATTTCTTATGACGTTTATTATACATTTTGCTTTAGTGGCCTGAGTGTTTTATAACATTTTAATTTTATTCCCGTAATGTTTCATTTGTAACTGACGAGATTAGTCTGAAACATCACTCGGACAACCATCACTCGGACAACCATCACTCGGACAACCATCACTCGGACAACCATCACTCGGACAACCATCACTCGGACAACCATCACTCGGACAACCATCACTCGGACAACCATCACTCGGACAACCATCACTCGGACAACCATCACTCGGACAACCATCACTCGGACAACCGTCACTCGGACAACCATCACTCGGACAACCATCACTCGGACAACCATCACTCGGACAACCATCACTCGGACAACCATCACTCGGACAACCATCACTCGGACAACCATCACTCGGACAACCATCACTCGGACAACCATCACTCGGACAACCATCACTCGGACAACCATCACTCGGACAACCATCACTCGGACAACCATCACTCGGACAACCATCACTCGGACAACCATCACTTGGACAACCATCACTCGGACAACCATCACTCGGACAACCATCACTCGGACAACCATCACTCGGACAACCATCACTCGGACAACCATCACTCGGACAACCATCACTCGGACAACCATCACTCGGACAACCATCACTCGGACAACCATCACTCGGACAACCATCACTTGGACAACCATCACTCGGACAACCATCACTCGGACAACCATCACTCGGACAACCATCACTCGGACAACCATCACTCGGACAACCATCACTCGGACAACCATCACTCGGACAACTATCACTCGGACAACTATCACTCGGACAACCATCACTCGGACAACCATCACTCGGACAACCATCACTCGGACAACCATCACTCGGACAACCATCACTCGGACAACCATCACTCGGACAACTATCACTCGGACAACTATCACTCGGACAACCATCACTCGGACAACCATCACTCGGACAACTATCACTCGGACAACTATCACTCGGACAACCATCACTCGGACAACCATCACTCGGACAACCATCACTCGGACAACCATCACTCGGACAACCATCACTCGGACAACCATCACTCGGACAACTATCACTCGGACAACCATCACTCGGACAACTATCACTCGGACAACTATCACTCGGACAACCATCACTCGGACAACCATCACTCGGACAACCATCACTCGGACAACCATCACTCGGACAACCATCACTGGGACAACCATCACTCGGACAACCATCACTCGGACAACCATCACTCGGACAACCATCACTCGGACAACCATCACTCGGACAACCTTCACTCGGACAACCATCACTCGGACAACCATCACTCGGACAACCATCACTCGGACAACCATCACTCGGACAACCATCACTCGGACAACCATCACTTGGACAACCATCACTCGGACAACCATCACTCGGACAACCATCACTCGGACAACCATCACTCGGACAACCATCACTCGGACAACCATCACTCGGACAACCATCACTCGGACAACCATCACTTGGACAACCATCACTCGGACAACCATCACACGGACAACCATCACTTGGACAACCATCACTCGGACAACCATCACTCGGACAACCATCACTCGGACAACCATCACTCGGACAACCATCACTCGGACAACCATCACTCGGACAACCATCACTCGGACAACCATCACTTGGACAACCATCACTCGGACAACCATCACTCGGACAACCATCACTCGGACAACCATCACTTGGACAACCATCACTCGGACAACCATCACTTGGACAACCATCACTCGGACAACCATCACTCGGACAACCATCACTCGGACAACGATCACTCGGACAACCATCACTCGCACAACCATCACTCGGACAACTATCACTCGGACAACTATCACTCGCACAACCATCACTCGGACAACCATCACTCGGACAACTATCACTCGGACAACTATCACTCGCACAACCATCACTCGGACAACCATCACTTGGACAACCATCACTCGGACAACCATCACTCGGACAACCATCACTTGGACAACCATCACTCGGACAACCATCACTCGGACAACCATCACTCGGACAACCATCACTTGGACAACCATCACTTGGACAACCATCACTTGGACAACCATCACTCGGACAACCATCACTCGGACAACCATCACTCGGACAACCATCACTCGGACAACCATCACTCGGACAGCCATCACTCGGGCAACCATCACTCGGACAGCCATCACTCGGACAACCATCACTCGGACAACCATCACTCGGACAACCATCACTCGGACAACCATCACTCGGACAACCATCACTCGGACAACCATCACTCGGACAACCATCACTCGGACAACCATCACTCGGACAACCATCACTCGGACAACCATCACTCGGACAACCATCACTCGGACAACCATCACTTGGACAACCATCACTCGGACAACCATCACTCGGACAACCATCACTCGGACAACCATCACTCGGACAACCATCACTTGGACAACCATCACTCGGACAACCATCACTCGGACAACCATCACTTGGACAACCATCACTCGGAAAACCATCACTTGGACAACCATCACTCGGACAACCATCACTCGGACAGCCATCACTCGGACAACCATCACTTGGACAACCATCACTCGGACAACCATCACTTGGACAACCATCACTCGGACAACCATCACTTGGACAACCGTCACTCGGACAACCATCACTCGGACAACTATCACTCGGACAACCATCACTCGGACAACCATCACTCGGACAACTATCACTCGGACAACCATCACTTGGACAACCATCACTCGGACAACCATCACTCGGACAACTATCACTCGGACAACCATCACTCGGACAACCATCACTCGGACAACCATCACTCGGACAACCATCACTCGGACAACTATCACTCGGACAACCATCACTTGGACAACCATCACTCGGACAACCATCACTTGGACAACCATCACGCGGACAACCATCACTCGGACAACCATCACTCGGACAACCATCACTCGGACAACCATCACTCGGACAACCATCACTCGGACAACCATCACTCGGACAACCATCACTCGGACAACCACCACTCGGACAACCATCACTCGGACAACCATCACTCGGACAACCACCACTCGGACAACCACCACTCGGACAACCATCACTCGGACAACCATCACTCGGACAACCATCACTCGGACAACCACCACTCGGACAACCATCACTCGGACAACCATCACTCGGACAACCATCACTCGGACAACCATCACTCGGACAACCATCACTCGGACAGCCATCACTCGGGCAACCATCACTCGGACAGCCATCACTCGGACAACCATCACTCGGACAACCATCACTCGGACAACCATCACTCGGACAACCATCACTCGGACAACCATCACTCGGACAGCCATAACTCGGGCAACCATCACTCGGACAGCCATCACTCGGACAACCATCACTCGGACAACCATCACTCGGACAACCATCACTCGGACAACCATCACTCGGACAACCATCACTCGGACAACCATCACTCGGACAGCCATCACTCGGGCAACCATCACTCGGACAGCCATCACTCGGACAACAATCACTCGGACAACCATCACTCGGACAACCATCACTCGGACAACCATCACTCGGACAACCATCACTCGGACAACCATCACTCGGACAACCGTCACTCGGACAGCCATCACTCGGGCAACCATCACTCGGACAGCCATCACTCGGACAACCATCACTCGGACAACCATCACTCGGACAACCATCACTCGGACAACCATCACGCGGACAACCATCACTCGGACAACCATCACTCGGACAGCCATCACTCGGGCAACCATCACTCGGACAGCCATCACTCGGACAACCATCACTCGGACAACCATCACTCGGACAACCATCACTCGGACAACCATCACTCGGACAACCATCACTCGGACAACCATCACTCGGACAACCATCACTCGGACAACCATCACTCGGACAGCCATCACTCGGACAACCATCACTCGGACAACCATCACTCGGACAACCATCACTCGGACAACCATCACTCGGACAACCATCACTCGGACAACCGTCACTCGGACAACCATCACTCGGACAACCATCACTCGGACAACCATCACGCGGACAACCATCACTCGGACAACCATTACTTGGACAACCATCACTCGGACATCCATCACTTGGACAACCATCACTTGGACAACCATCACTCGGACAACCATCACTCGGACAACCATCACTCGGACAACCATCACTCGGACAGCCATCACTCGGACAACCATCACTCGGACAGCCATCACTCGGACATCCATCACTCGGACAACCATCACTCGGACAACCATCACTCGGACAACCATCACTCGGACAACCATCACTCGGACAACCATCACTCGGACAACCATCACTCGGACAACCATCACTCGGACAGCCATCACTCGGACAGCCATCACTCGGACAACCACCACTCGGACAACCATCACTCGGACAACCATCACTCGGACAACCATCACTCGGACAGCCATCACTCGGACAACCATCACTCGGACAGCCATCACTCGGACAGCCATCACTCGGACAACCATCACTCGGACAACCATCACTCGGACAACCATCACGCGGACAACCATCACTCGGACAACCATCACTCGGACAACCATCACTCGGACAACCATCACTCGGACAGCCATCACTCGGACAGCCATCACTCGGACAACCACCACTCGGACAACCATCACTCGGACAACCATCACTCGGACAACCATCACTCGGACAGCCATCACTCGGACAACCATCACGCGGACAACCATCCATCAAATCTTTAATCAGACGAATAAAATTCTTGCACCTGTCATAGTAACATTATCATTATGTACAGTTAAGGAGAACCAGATATCTTAGACGTAATCAACACAAAGATTTCACATTCACGGGACCACAACATTCTTACTGATGTGGAGGGAACGTACGTACAGGAAAGAAACGTGCGTGAAGGAGGGCATTTACGTGAAGATCCTCATTTCATGACACATACATCAAAAGAACACCTTTATTAGCACGACGTTTCGCCTATATGAGGCTTCATCATGGACTAGTACACGATAAAGTACACCAGTACTTGCTGAAACCTCGGATGGGTGAAACCCCGTACCAATAAAAGATTCCTTTCGCCGAATGCGTCCTTTCACAACTTGTCTGTCACACAATACCTCAACCAGTTTCTATCCCCAGTTCCAGGTTGAGCCCAGCAGCTGGATGCTCACCCGTAGGGGATGCAAAAGAAGTCAGGACAAAACATTCGTCCTGGAAGCTTTAATCAGATCCTTTGCCTCGTACCTGCAGGCAATCAGTGGATTCAGAACACGAACAATTACCTTGGAATCTTCTAGGAAAGATAATATCTCGACCCCCTTCCCCCTCCTCCCTCTCCGAGGCTCTAAGGCGATTCCGAAGATTTACGTTGTTGTGTGTTTTTTCTCCCAATAAATGCTACTAGTAAAACATCGTTGTTTTCTCCCTTAATGCTACTAGAACTTCGTTGTTTTCTCCCTTAATGCTACTAGAACTTCGTTGTTTTCTCCCTTAATGTTACTAGAACTTCGTTGTTTTCTCCCTTGATGTTACTAGTAGAACTTCGTTGTTTTCTCCCTTGATGTTACTAGTAGAACTTCGTTGTTTTCTCCCTTGATGCTACTAGTAGAACTTCGTTGTTTTCTCCCTTGATGTTACTAGTAGAACTTCGTTGTTTTCTCACTTAATGCTACTAGTAGAACTTAGATGTTTTCTCTCTTAATGCCACTAGTAGAACTTAGTTGTTTTCTCACTTAATGCTACTAGTAGAACTTAGTTGTTTTCTCACTTAATGCTACTAGTAGAACTTAGTTGTTTTCTCACTTAATGCTACTAGTAGAACTTAGTTGTTTTCTCACTTAATGCTACTAGTAGAACTTAGTTGTTTTCTCACTTAATGCTACTAGTAGAACTTAGTTGTTTTCTCTCATAATGCTACTAGTAGAACTTAGATGTTTTCTCTCTTAATGCTACTAGTAGAACTTAGATGTTTTCTCTCTTAATGCCACTAGTAGAACTTAGTTGTTTTCTCACTTAATGCTACTAGTAGAACTTAGTTGTTTTCTCACTTAATGCTACTAGTAGAACTTAGTTGTTTTCTCTCATAATGCTACTAGTAGAACTTAGATGTTTTCTCTCTTAATGCCACTAGTAGAACTTAGTTGTTTTCTCCATTAATTCTACTATTTGAACTTAGTTTTTTCTCCTATAATGCCACTAGTAGAACGTCGATTTTTTTTTTTTGTGAAGTAATTGTTTTTCTAGGTTTTTGGGGGTCAGCATTCTGGAGAGCCAATGGATACTGAGTATTGTAACATGAATTTATGAAGAATTTTCCAAGAATTTGTCAATAAATTATCAAGAATTTATCAGGAATTTATCAAGAATTTATAAAGAAATTGTAGAATTTATCAGGAATTTATCAAAAATTTGTGAAGAATTTACCAAGAATTGGTAACGTTGTTGGTGGACGAAACGTCATCTCAACAAAATGCCATGAACCGCTTACTGTCTTTTTGACATACTCTTCAATATAAAATGCCATTTATGTACACCCTGGACTTTGTTTTTTTCATTATGCACAAAATTTTGTTTCAGTTTAAAAGAAAAAACTATCACTTTCCGTTTGCTCCCTAAGAATTTCTGTTATTACTTTTGGTGAAGAGATACGGAGGGGAGTTTCGATGACATTTTCTGTTTGTTGCTGAGCTGGGTTGTGTTATGTTCGTCTGTGTCAATAATAACTGTGTTAGTTCGCGTTTGCGCTGTACTATAGTCAGCTGTGTTGATCTGTGACTGGTTAAGTTTATCTGTGGCTAGTTAAGTTGAATTGTTGCTAGCTATGCTGAATTATTGTTAGCTCTGTTGAATTTTAGCTAGCTATGTTGAATTATAGTTAGCTATCAGATGCGATTTCCCCCACACACCGGGGGTAAACGTCAGTCTTGTGTGAGCAAAACGTTTTAATTAATAACAATAAAAAGGCACAATACCGTGACTGGAACGATACACAAATAACCCGAACATAGAAGAGAGGAGCTCACGACGACGTTTCGGTCCGACTTGGATCGACTTTGTAAATGGTCAAAGTCGGACCGAAATGTCGTCGTAAGCTCCTCTCTTCTATGTGCGGGTTGTTTGTGTATCGCTTTAGTTAATAAACGTGTCTATTACATGTACGTGTCTTCCACTCCACCTTGTCTGTACTCTCAAAAAAATTGAAGTTAGTAAAACAGGGTGAATGAAAGTCTTTTCCTACACGTGTCTATAACCTTCAGTCTTGATCTTTGTCTACCTATTCTCTGCCACACATTTCTAATTTCTATCATTCACTTGGCTATTCCAATTTTCTTGGCCTTTTCCTAACATTCAATGGATGTTAACAAGACATGTCTACAGCGCCTTGGTATCACATTCGTCTAAATGTCTGTTTAGTGTCCCATTATGTTGACAGTGATATAAAAATACCGACAAGCTGTTGATTAAGACACACGTGCAACAGTTTAGGTATTTAAGACATGATTCTCACACTTCAGCTTCACATCGTTCCAGACCACCGAGCTGAACTCTTCAGGCTGAGGGACTGACCACTTCAAATATTTCTTCACCATGGTTGAGGGACTGATTACATCATCTTCATTTCGCTACTACACCTGTTGCCTCTATATTTGACTGAAGAAGCCTACTGTGTAGGCGAAACGTTTGAACAATAAAGATTTCAATCTGTTGTACATGTGTCTAATTATCAGTATGCCATTATACGTAGTTTTTATACTGAAAAATATATCCGCGTAGTATTTTATCTCTAAAAATTTACACTAATCGTTATCCTTTCGTTAATAATAAAAAAGATAATTAAAATAATCCTATGACACACTCACTTGGCAAATCCTGCGATAAAACGAAGAGAAAAAATATATATGGTAGCGAAAATTGCATATTTTAATTAATGTTGTAATTGCAGGTAGCAGATGATATCTTATCCTCTGATGACATCCCACATCGCAAAGGATATCTGGTTATCTTATCGAGCAATCTTGTTCACACACAAGTACGATGACATGTCAAAGATGAGTGAGGATGGATTTCTTTCTCTATCTGTCTCTCTCTCTCTCTCTCTCTCTCTCTCTCTCTCTCTCTCTCTCTCTCTCTCTCTCTCTCTCTCTCTCTCTCTCTAAATATCTTGCCTGACCCAGCATCTTAAAAGCTGCACAGAGGAGACTCCAGGTGTGAGAGAGTGCCTGAGGGAGGCTGATCAAGTCGCACGATAGAGGCGTCTCCAGTAGCAAGAGCAACAGCAGCTTCAGGGGTACAGCAGAACAGCATCAACTGTAGTGGCAGATGCAACAGCACGAGGAGCAACGGCAGATGCACCATCAGCAACACGCGCAACTGTAGCAGCAGAGCAATAGTAGTAGTAGTAATAGCAGCAGCAGCAGCAGTATTAGTAGTAGCAGCAGTACCAATAGCCGCGGCAGCAATACCGGAAACAAGATTGAATGCAGCAGTTATAGAAGCAGCTACTGCAGCAGTTATATTATCAGCTACTGCTACTATAACTGCAGCAGCTGTTATAGTAGCAGAAGCAACAGCAGCAGCATAAGCAACAATAACACCAACACGAGCTGCAGCAACAAGGATGTAACAACAGCAGCTGATGCAGCAACATCAGCTTCAGCAGCAGCAGTGGGGGAGCAGAAGAAATACGTCAGTAGATTAGTAAAAAACATCAAACATCTCGAGCAATGTAACAAAAGGTGAATACCTCAAAGGATTGTCACTCTTATCGAATGTATACAGAAGATGTGTTGTCGCGTGGGCTCTGCTGGAGCTATCATGATGACTCCGGTATGTGGCTGCCGCAGGCCTCCACACACACACACACACACACACACACACACACACACACACACACACACACACACACACACACACACACACACACACACACACACACACACACACACACACACACACACACACACACACACACACACACACACACACACACACACAATACATACAACCGAGGAAGAAGTGAAGAGGCTGCTAAGCGAGCTAGATACCTCAAAGGCGATAGGGCCGGATAACTTCTCTCCATGGGTCATGAGACAGGAAGCAGAGACGCTATGTGTACCACTAACAACAATCTTCAACGCTACCGAAACAGGAAGATTACCTGAGGTATGGAAGACAGCAAATGTAGCCCCAATTTTTGAAAAAGGAGACAGACACGAAGCATTAAACTACAGACCAGTGTCACTGACATGTATACTATGCAAAGTCATGGAGAAGATTATCAGTAGAAGAGTGGTGGAACATCTAGAAAGGAATGAACTTATCAGTGACAGCCAGCTCGATTTCAGGGACGAGAAATTCTGTCACAAACATACTGGAATTCTATGACAAGGTAGTAAGACAAGAGAGAGAGGGGTGGGTAGATTGCGTTTACTTGACTGTAAGAGGCGTTTGACATAGTTCCACACGAGAGATTTGTGCAAAAGCTTGAGAACTAGGCAGGGATAACAGGGAAGGCACTGCAGTGGATTAGGGAATACCTGTCAGGAAGACAACAGCGAGTCATGGTACGTGTTGAAGTGTCAGAGTGGGCGCCTTTTTTGAGGGGGGTTCCACAGGGGTCAGTCCAAGGATCTGTGCTGTTTCTAGTATACGTGAGCGACATGACGGAAGGAATAAACTCAGAAGTGTCCCTGTTTGCAGATGATGTGAAGTTAATGAGAAGAATTCAATCGGACGAGGGCCAGGCAGAACTACAAAGGGATCTTGACAGCCTGTAGGCCTGGTCCAGCAACTGGCTCCTGGAATTCAACCCCACCAAGTGCAAAGTCATGAAGATTGGGGATGGGCAAAGAAGACCGCAGACGGAATACAGTCTAGGGGGCCATAGACTACAAACCGCACTCAAGGAGAGGGATCTAGGGGTGAGTATAACACCGGGCACATCTCCTGAGGCTCACTTCAACCAAATAACTGCTGCAGTATACGGGTGCCTAGCAAACCTAAGAACAGTATTCCGACATCTCAATAAGGAATCGTTCATGACCCTGTATACCGTGTACGTTAAGCCAATGTTGGAGTATGCAGCACCAGTTTGGAACTCACACCTAGCCAAGCACTTAAGGACACTAGAGAAAGTGCAAAGGTTTGCAATAAGACTAGTCCCGGAGCTCAGAGGTGTGTCCAATGAGGAGAGGTTAAGGGAAATCGACCTGACGACATTGGAGGACAGGAGAGACAGGGAGGACGTGATAACGACATATAAAATATTGAGAGGAATCGTCAAGGTGGACAGAGACAGGATGTTCCAGAGATGGGACACAGCTACAAGGGGTCACAGTTTGAAATTGAAGACTCAGATGAATCACAGGGATGTTAGGGAGTATTTCTTCAGTCACCGAGTTATCAAGAAGTAGAATAGTCTGGGAAGTGATGTAGTGGAGGGAGGATCCATACATAGCTTTAAGAAGAGGTCAGTGGTCAGTCGTCAGTGGTCAGTCGTCAGTGAGGTCACAGGCCCTGAGCTGCTTTGGGGATTAGTGTGGACAGTTACAAAGCATGGCTTGCTTTTGCAGTGTTTTAAAGCTTGAGGTTGGACAGCTGAAGGAGGAAGTCTTGCTTCTCCAGGAGAAAATTAGGAGGCTGAAGGTTCACCTCAATGGGTTTGGGAGTAAGTGTGAGGAAGCTGTAGGTGGGGAGGTAGCAACGGCTACCAGCAGTGAGGTGCAGTCCAGCACCTGCTACAAGTGGCAAGTGGATCCCAGTAATGGGAAGAGCATCAAAATAAGGAAAGTTAAGAGAAGATTTGAAGGTATGAAATCGCTTCTCTGTTCTTCAGGATGAATGTCCTTCAATGACCAGTGAAGGTAAAGGTACTACTTCCCTTGCAAATAGAAGTAAGCACATCCTTGTCCTTGGTGACTCACAGGTAAGATAAATGGACCGTGCTTTCTGTAATTGGAATAAGAAGGTAAGAGACAGAGTGTGCTTCCCTGGAGCTGGTGTTAGTGACATAGTCAACAGGTTGAATAAAATCATGTCAGGTAATGGAAACAAGCCTGTTATATGTCTCAGTGCTGGTAGAAATTATATTGGGAAGGGTAGGAGGGAAGAGCAGCTAGATAAGTAGAGGTCAGCTATAGATTTAATTAAGTCTAAGGGAGGGGTCCCAATCATATGCAGCATCTTGCCTAGAAGGGAAGTGGGCAATGAATAGTTGTCTAGGGCAATTGGTGTAAACTGCTGGCTAGACAGATACTGTAAGGAACTTGCACTCCCATTCATTGACAACCGGGACAACTTTTATAGCAAACATGATATGTATACAAGGGATGGGGTACATCTCTCTGGGGAAGGGGTGGTAGCACTTGCAGATTCAATCGAGAGGGCCATTGCTGAAATGCCTAGGATTTTAAACTGATAGAAGATAGAGGTATGGGTGTGTGTGTGGGAAACTGTCAGGTTGTAACACTAGGGTCGAAAACAGTATATGTATAAAAAACATTCATCATGGAGTTATAAATGAAGACAATAGATCAGGTCAGCAAACAAATGGAGACAGCAGAGGGCAGCAAGGGACTAGCTCCCTTAAGGTCTACTATACTAATAGCAGGAGTGTAAGAAATAAGATAGATGAGCTAAGATTAATTGCAAGTGCAGGGAACATAGATATCATTGCTCTAACAGAGACCTGGCTCAATCTGAAAGATAGAGAGATGCCTTCTGAATATCACATACAAGGTTATAAATTATTCCACACTGACAGGGTCAACAGGAAGGGTGGTGGAGTGGCAATGTATGTTAGAGACAATTTAAACTGTTGTGTTAGACAAGATATAACATTAGAAGTGTCAGCCACTGAATCTGTTTGGTTACAGCTTCTCGAGAGCTGTGAAAAACTAATTTTAGGTGCGATTTACAGGGCCTTAAATCTTGATAGGGAGTGTGGTAAACTTGTGTGGGATGAAATTCGTAAGGCTTCTACATACGAAAATGTGAAAATGGGAGATTTCTACTATAGACAGATTGACTGGAGCAATCTGACAGGAAATTTAGAGTCAAGTGACTTTCTTGATACGATTCAGGATTGTTTTTTTAAAACAGCTTGTGACAGAACCAACTAGAGGAAATAACCTGCTTGACTTGGTTCTTGCCAGCAGGGAAACGCTAATTAATAATCTTGAGGTTAATGATGAACTTAGGGAAAGTGATCACAAATCACTCATGGAATTCCTTTAATAATGGCAATCAAGTCTCTGTCCCTGACTTCCGCTTGGCTGATTTCATAGGACTGAAAAACTACTTGGATGGGCTGAACTGGAATGACCTGACTATGGGTCAAGTAGGTGGTGATGATTGCCGATATGACGTTTTCCAGGGCATAGTTCTAGCTGCTCAGACAACTTATGTTCCAAATAGGGAAATCAGATCAAGCAAAAATGGGATATGATTGAAGTGTATAAATGGAAGACAGGAATAAATAAAGGGGATGTAAATAACGTGCTGAAAATATCTAGCCTAGACAGGACTCTGGTTTTAAGTTGGAAAAATTCAGATTCAGGAAGGATATAGGAAAGCACTGGTTTTGGTAATAGAGTTGTGGATGTGTGGAACAAACTCTCGAGTACAGTTATAGAGGCTAAAACGTTGTGTAGTATTAAAGATAGGTTGGATAAGTACATGTTAAGTACATGTTAGCAGGATGGTTTGTAAAGGATCTGCTTAGTATGGGCCAACAGGCCTGCTGCAGTGTTCCTCCTTTCTTATGTTCTTATGTTCTTATGTTATTATGAGTGGGTGTGGGTGGGTGTGAGATAGACCTGATTAGCTTGTGGTACTAGGTCATTTGCCCTGTTTCTTCCTTAAGTGAATGTGACCTGACCTGACTAGGTTGGGGCATTCGCTTAAGCCGGTAGGAGACTTGGACCTGCCTCGCATGGGCCAGTAGGCCCGTTGCAGTGCTCTTTCTACCTTATGTTCTTATGTAAAGCTCATGGAGCAGGAAGAGTGATCTAGTGGCAACCATTGAAGAAGCGGGGCCAGGAGCTGTGACTTGACCCCAACAACCACAACTAGGTAAGTACACATACACACACACGCACACGCCCCACCAGGCCAAGTGTCTGTCAACAAGTGCCTCTGAGAACTAGTAACTACAGCTATTACTACACACACACCGCCACCACCACCACCAAGTCAAGTGTCTATCAACAAGTGCCTCTGAGAACTAGTAACTACTATTACTACTAGTGTGTGTGTGTAGACACACACACACACACAAACACACACACACAGGTTTGGGAAAACCTGCGTGTGCGTGTGTGTGTGTGTGTGTGTGTATGTGTCCGTGTGTGTGTGTGTGTGTGTATGTGTGTGTGTGTGTGTGTGTGTGTGTGTGTGCGTGTGTGCGTGTGTGTGTGTGTGTGTGTGTGTGTGTGTGTGTTTGTGTGTGTGTGTGTGCGAAACGCTGTCTTAAAGTTTACAATTGCCGCTTGTATCTCCGTGTACTACAGCTTGTCGGTATACCCGTATCATCTTCTATCTGCTCAACAAGTACTTTCCAATGCCTGTTATAAAAAAATCAAATTTATCCAATATGATAAATATGCAAACTTCCAACAAGAAAGATTTTGGATTAAGTTAAATGCAGAAAATATTGTCTGGGAAGAATATCAGCCGAATGGCGACGGATGCATATGACAGCCTGGTAAAACTAGCACAGTGTTGAGATGTTTAAACAGAAAGTCATTCATCATTCTCTCTATACAACACCTGCCAAACCTGTACTAAAGTAATCTCACTCTTCTGAATGCTTGACCTGAACGACCACGTAAAACTGAAATTTGGTGAAAGTCCTGAGGTTGTCAACGAGACTTCCTTCATGGGGGTGAGAGGGAGAAGGGGAGGATACTTGATGCTGATGAAAGGGTTTCTAGTCTAAGTAATTGGAATTACTCTCCCCATCCTAGCCTCAAGCCTGACTGTGGAAAAGGACACTTATGTACAGTTCAGGACATTTATTAAAGGAAACGTTTGGCCACGAGAGACTTCTTCAGTCCTACTGCAGAGGTAACTAAGAAACACAGGGACGATGTTGGACATCTCATGAAATTCAGTGAGGCTAGATGAGCAATTAAAGAATAAGATTTAAGACGGAGAAAGCGAATAGAGGCTGTCCTGATTGCTGTCAGTAACACTGTCCATCAAAAATCAGGAACCTACACTATATCCAGATTTCTAATCAACAGGATATTACCCATTCTGGAAACCGCTGTAACATGTTTTAACATGTTGTAACATGCTGTAACATGATGTTGACAGGACCTTATCAAACCCATCCCATCTCACCAGTTGTACTACTACTACTATACCACTACTGTTGCTACTACGCCACTACTGCTACTATTACTACTACTACTACTGTTACTACTACTAATACTACTACTACTACTACTACTACTGTTACTACTATTACTACTACTACTATTGTTGTTGCTACTACTACCCTCGAGGATTTACACCTGACTCCTGCCACTATATAAACTCATTTCTTAGTTATCTCTGTATAAGGACTGAAGAAGTCACTCGTGGCGAAACGTTTCTTATAATGTCGAGAACTGTACAATTGTACATCTTGTCTGTATCACCAGACCATTTCTCAGACCTGATTGCATCCCATTTCCCAGATGCTGTGTGAACCCTACAAGTTCAGTGTTTTCC
The DNA here is from genome assembly GCF_038502225.1 of Cherax quadricarinatus. Classification (NCBI taxonomy): domain Eukaryota; kingdom Metazoa; phylum Arthropoda; class Malacostraca; order Decapoda; family Parastacidae; genus Cherax; species Cherax quadricarinatus. The sequence continues at coordinate 24,740,106 of NC_091316.1, forward strand.
GATGGTCATGAAAACCTCTACTTAGCTTCGCTCCTGGGTCGTACCCCAGATATCCATCCAAACACTGTTCCTGATATTCACTTTGTGATTCACCCCGAAGATAATAATAATAATAATAATAATAATAATAATAATAATAATAATAATAATAATCCTGGTGGCCATCTCGAAAATTTCGCAGTAACTGGAAAATAAATGAGATATGAGATATGGAGACTCGTGTCCTCGAATGACGGACCTAACGAGAGAGTTTTGTATCTCTTGTTGAAGGTGATGGAAAGATATTGAGGAAGAGTGATACAAGAGATGATGGAAGACTGTAGGACCTGTTGCTGTATGCTGGCCTTCTGGCACTCCATGTGTACATAAAATATTGTGATGAATGGTTTTGAAAACCGACAAGTTGAAGATTAAGACACTTTTGCAACATATGGGAATCTTCATTTAGGAAACGTTCCGCCACTGTGTGGTGAAACGTTTCCTAAATAAAGATTCCCATATGTTGCATAAGTGTCTCAATCATATAAAATATTATAGGACTTTTAGACAAGTGATTATTAGACTTCAGCTTCAGACAGTGAGAGGTTATGCAAATAGGAGAGAACATGCTGCCAACCTCAGACAAGGAAAAGGGTAGTCTAGTGGCATCCAGGAACATCATAACACAACACTTGTCCAACATTTGGGTCTTTGTTCTGAAAACGTTTCGCCAGCCAGTGGCATTTCCTTCACACTGAGAATTAAGGCACAGATGGGGCATGCGTTAGATTCTGATTGCACCTGTCAGTTATGGTACCATGGGAACTCACCTAGGTGCCTACTGCACATCTTCACCCTGTGAGAGGCGTTGATCACCTAAGGGACAAACATCACCTAAGTACCTATTGCACACCTCCACCGGGCAAAGGGCGTGGTCACCAGAGAGACAATTCTTGCCTAGTTTTGCACACCTCCACGCTGTGAGCGGTGATCACCTGGGGAGGACATAGTACCTACCTGTGCTCACCTCCACACCTAATTATGCCTTAATGGGGATCACCTGCTGATAGGAGCGACTCAGCACTAATTATCCGGCAGCTGCTGAGATTTATAGTTGGTTGCAATTCAGGATATCTGGGTTAGCTACGTATGTTCTCGCCTTTTAAGTTATTGTCGTGGTTTGCCTTTGCTGGCCTCTACCTTGATGCTTGTGAAGGGCTCTTGTTTCAGGGAATTTAAGATATCCTTCACTTTCCTTGGATCAAACCTGATAGCTTCTCATTCTTTAGGTGCCAGAAGACTCTTACGATTTCAGCACTTTTTAAGACATACAAAAATGATCTTCTAACCTCTCACAGCTTCTAGTACATTACAACACCGACATGATGATGAATAAAGTTCCTCAGGTGTTGCACATGTGTTTTATTCATCAACAGACATCTGTTACATAGCCTGACGTGCGCTCACTCATGTCCACATGATCAACGCCTTCATCCACACGACTCCTACTCAAAATTATACTCTTTACCTCACGCTTATACGCCCGCTGCGTCTCCCACACATACTATCGGCATCTAAAATTAATCTCCACGTATGGTGACTCATGTGATTAATTTTTAATATTGGGAGTAACATGGCTAGCGCCACGCCCCACACCACACGCCCACAGTACCAGCCTACACCACACGCCCACAGTACCAGCCTACACCACATGCCCACAGTACCAGCCTACACCACACGCCCACAGTACCAGCCTACACCACACGCCCACAGTACCAGCCTACACCACACGCCCACAGTACCAGCGTACACCACATGCCCACAGTACCAGCCTACACCACACGCCCACAGTACCAGCCTACACCACACGCCCACAGTACCAGCCTACACCACACGCCTACAGTACCAGCCTACACCACATGCCCACAGTACCAGCCTACACCACATGCCCACAGTACCAGTCTACACCACATGGCCACAGTACCAGCCTACACCACACCCCCACAGTACCAGCCTACACCACACGCCCACAGTACCAGCCTACACCACATGCCCACAGTACCAGCCTACACCACACGCCCACAGTACCAGCCTACAC
>NC_091316.1:24744682-24759682 GCF_038502225.1 Cherax quadricarinatus
AGTGTCCGACCTGGCTAGTGTCCGGCCTGGCTAGTGTCCGGCCTGGCTAGTGTGCGGCCTGGCTAGTGTCTGACCTGGCTAGTGTCCGACCTGGCTAGTGTCCGGCCTGGCTAGTGTCCGACCTGGCTAGTGTCCGGCCTGGCTAGTGTCCGACCTAGCTAGTGTCCGGCCTGGCTAGTGTCCGACCTGGCTAGTGTCCGACCTGGCTAGTGTCCGACCTGGCTAGTGTCCGACCTGGCTAGTGTCCGGCCTGGCTAGTCTCCGGCCTGGCTAGTGTCCGGCCTGGCTAGTGTCCGGCCTGGCTAGTGTCCGGCCTGGCTAGTGTCCGGCCTGGCTAGTGTCCGACCTGGCTAGTGTCCGACCTGGTTAGAGTCCTACTTGTCTAGTGTCCGACATGGCTAGTGTCACCTGGCTAGTGTCCGACTTGGCTAGTGTCCGGCCTGGTTAGAGTCCGACCCGGCTAGTATCGAGCCTGGCTAGTGTCAAACCTAGCAAGTGTCTGGTTAATCAAGTTTCCAGTCTGGCCACGTTTAGCCTAGGTAATCTCCAGCCTCACCAGTGTCCAGCCTGGCCAGTGTCCAGCCTCTGTGACCGTCACAATTCATGGGATGTATCAAGTGTTGGAGTGATCAAAACAGCGCGTCCCAAGGTCCATTTTCTCCTCCCCTTGTACTGAGTTTTTGCGTATTGTCAACACTAGTAAACCATTTATGGCACTCTCACTTAACTCAGCAGCTTCTACCAAACAAGTCTAAAGAGATTGAACCATGGATAATATGCCAGTTTTCACTTCGACTGGTCGAACGACTGCAAATCGACGACGGAGGAAAATCCAAAATGGAGTCAGATACAAAATGGAGGAAAGTCGAAATTAAAATTTTCTTAGTGTATAAATGACAATAATGGTTAGTTTTAATTTAACTAAAGCTAGCCAGCACAGCTTAATGATACACAAGCATGGTGGAAGCTGTGGTATTAATCCGAGATTTCCAGTAAACAATGACTTCATTTCTGTTTGCATGATGGGGTACATGGGTACGTGTCTGTCGTGGTTCCTACCAGGCAAAAATCGAACAATGTACAGTTTTCTTACACAATTACCCTTAAATACCGTCCGTAAATGGCATGGGTATCACGCAGCTTTAAGCAGGAATCTTCAGTTTTATTAGATAGGCTTTAAAAAGTGACATCTGTGACATCTGGATCTTCTTCGGAGAATGTAGATTTATGCACTGCGCTGCAGTCGTGTGTGGGGTGGTGGCTAAAACAATGGAGATGTTCAATGCGTAGTGATGGGTCTCCTGTCTGTGATGTTCTGACTGAATGAAGTCGATGTTGAAGCTCCCAGCAAGTATTAAATGACATTCATTTTTTTTATGCTGATCGATCCATCACACCTGAAAAAAAATAAACCCCAACAACCTGAATTCACAACTCGCACAGACATAAAGCAACGAGCAATTACTGTAACAAGAACAGATCAAACTTTGAACACCTGTTATGCATTATCCCACCAACTCACTCGCCCACAAATCTTGAGACAGACACGCTGCTCTCGCAGCAAGTCTTCCCCATTCTTAGGAGCAGACGCAGGGGGTGATCTTGTCTTGATGGGAGTAGTGTGGGGATAACGTAGTTGGTCACGCTGTCTGTTCTGGATTCATCCTCTGGAATGTAGCTGTGGTATCAGAGACTGTTTTATTTTTTATTTTTATGTGCCGTGAAAAATTTGTCATAGTTTCCTTAGTCATATCAGTATAAGAGGACATGTGTGAACTGTAGGATAATGAGCGTTTCTCGTTTCCAGTAGCGTGGATACTGACGGGATTTGTTCATATGTTTACTGTATTTTTCATAGCTCATGGATGATGTAAGGAGGATAAAAGCTAGACTCTCTTCTCTTCTCTTCTCTTCTCTCTCACTCACCGGAAGGGATAATCGTTTGTAGGAATCCTGCGTTATACCATAGGGCCGTGTTGGTTATAGTAAGAACCCGACAGTCTCTCTCACTCAGGTAAATTCTGCATGATCCACGGTCTGCAGCATCAGCTGCATAAGTTTTATGGCAGCGTAGTTATCACCAACCAACACAAGTAGAGATCTAGCTCTGAAGGGACAAGAGCAGAGACATGATAAGTTAGCTATGATTAAGCTGGTTTAGCTAAAGTTGGAGCTAGTTTTGTCCCCATGGGACCAAAAACTCGTTGAATTATACGCTGAATGATAAATTATCATCAGACCAGACGAAGTCCCTGAAGAAAACCAAGTCATCCCTACCCTCACCTACTGCAGGAGGACACGACAAATACGTCCCCAGCACCGTTATCCGTCGATACCATATCTTGCCAACACGACCTAATGGGCATCACAACACCACCATTATAAACATCCATTATCTCCTCCAAACACTCACTGTTTTTTTTAACCTGGCGCAAGCTTCCATTACGGCTCTCAGTGAGGACAATTTGTTGAATTTTGTGATGTAGCAGCGGCATCTGGGTCATAAGAGATAGTATGACGAACTCAGGACTACAAAAGTGACCTGCAGTGTTACGTGTTTATATGAGTGTTATGGAGGGCGATGGTGTTGTCTCCAGACCACACACACACATACACACACACACATACACACACACACACACACACACACACACACACACACACACACACACACACACACACACACACACACACACACACACACACACACACACACACACACACGACACTGGGGGACAGAGAGATAGGGGGAACATGATAACATAAAATACTGAGAGGAAATAACAATATAGGATAGGGACAGAATGTTTCAGAGATGGGACATAGCAACAAGGGGTCACAAGTGGAAGCTGAAAAATCGGATGAGCCACAGGGATGTTAGAAAGCATTTCTTCAGTCATAGAGTTGTCAAGAAGGGAAACAATCTGGAGAGTGATATAGTAGTCAGGATCCATACATAGCTTTAAGAAGAGGTACGATAAAGCTCTTAGAGAGTGGACCTAGTATCGACCAATGAAGAGGCTGAGCCAGGAGCTACGAATTGACCCCTGCAACCATTAATAGGTGAGTACACACACACACACACACACACACACACACACACACACACACACACACACACACACACTCACACACACACACATACACACACACACACAATCATGGAGAAGATTATCAGGAGAAGAGTGGTGGAGCACCTAGAAAGGAATGATCTCATCAACAGCAGCCAACATGGTTTCAGGGACGGGAAATCCTGTGTCACAAACCTACTGGAATTCTATGACATGGTGACAGCAGTAAGACAAGAGAGATAGGGGTGGGTGGATTGCATATTCTTGGACTGCAAGAAGGCGTTTGACACAGTTCCACACAAGAGATTGGTACAAAAACTGGAGGACCAAGCAGGGATAACAGGGAAGCCCCTATCACGAGCTTTTACCATCCTATGGAGAGGGAGCATGGACACGGGGGTCGTCCCACAGTTACTAAAAACAACAGACATAGCCCCACTCCACAAAGGGGGCAGTAAAGCAACAGCAAAGAACTACAGACCGATAGCACTAACATCCCATATCATAAAAATCTTTGAAAGGGTCCTAAGAAGCAAGATCACCACCCATCTAGAAACCCATCAATTACACAACCCAGGGCAACATGGGTTTAGAACAGGTCGCTCCTGTCTGTCTCAACTATTGGATCACTACGACAAGGTCCTAGATGCACTAGAAGACAAAAATAATGCAGATGTAATATATACAGACTTTGCAAAAGCCTTCGACAAGTGTGACCATGGCGTAATAGCGCACAAAATGCGTGCTAAAGGAATAACGGGAAAAGTCGGTCGATGGATCTATAATTTCCTCACTAACAAAACACAGAGAGTAGTAGTCAACAGAGTAAAGTCCGAGGCAGCTACGGTGAAAAGCTCTGTTCCACAAGGCACAGTACTTGCTCCCATCTTGTTCCTCATCCTCATATCTGACATAGACAAGGATGTCAGCCACAGCACCGTGTCTTCCTTTGCAGATGACACCCGAATCTGCATGACAGTGCCTTCCATTGCAGACACTGCAAGGCTCCAGGCGGACATCAACCAAATCTTTCAGTGGGCTGCAGGAAACAATATGAAGTTCAACGATGAGAAATTTCAATTACTCAGATATGGCAAACACGAGGAAATTAAATCTTCATCAGAGTACAAAACAAATTCTGGCCACAAAATAGAGCGAAACACCAACGTCAAAGACCTGGGAGTGATCATGTCGGAGGATCTCACCTTCAAGGACCATAACATTGTATCAATCGCATCTGCTAGAAAAATGACAGGATGGATAATGAGAACCTTCAAAACTAGGGATGCCAAGCCCATGATGACACTCTTCAGGTCACTTGTTCTATCTAGGCTGGAATATTGCTGCACACTAACAGCACCTTTCAAGGCAGGTGAAATTGCTGACATAGAAAATGCACAGAGAACCTTCACCGCACGCATAACGGAGATAAAACACCTCAATTACTGGGAGCGCTTGAGGTTCCTGAACCTGTATTTCCTGGAACGCAGGCGAGAGAGATACATGATTATATACACCTGGAAAATCCTAGAGGGACTAGTACCGAACTTGCACACGAAAATCACTCACTACGAAAGCAAAAGACTTGGCAGACGATGCAACATCCCCCCAATGAAAAGCAGGGGTGTCACTAGCACGTTAAGAGACCATACAATTAGTGTCAGGGGCCCGAGACTGTTCAGCTGCCTCCCAGCATACATAAGGGGGATTACCAATAGACCCCTGGCAGTCTTCAAGCTGGCACTGGACAAGCACCTAAAGTCGGTTCCTGACCAGCCGGGCTGTGACTCGTACGTTGGTTTGCATGAAGCCAACAGTAACAGCCTGGTTGATCAGGCTCTGATCCACCAGGAGGTCTGGTCACAGACCGGGCCGCGGGGGCGTTGACCCCCGGAACTCTCTCCAGGTAAACTCCAGGTAAACAATGGATCAGGGAATACTTGTCAGGAAGACAGCAGCGAGTCATGGTACGTGGCGAGGTGTCAGAGTGGGCACCTGTGACCAGCGGGGTCCCACAGGGGTCAGTCCTAGGACCAGTGCTGTTTATGGTATTTGTGAACGTCATGACGGAAGGAATAGACTCTGAGGTGTCCTTGTTTGCAGATGACGTGAAGTTGATGAGAAGAATTCACTCGATCGAAGACCAGGCAGAACTACAAAGGGATCTGGACAGGCTGCAGACCTGGTCCAGCAATTGGCTCCTGGAGTTCAATCCCGCCAAGTGCAAAGTCATGAAGATTGGGGAAGGGCAAAGAAGACCGCAGACGGAGTACAGTCTAGGGGGCCAGAGACTACAAACCTCACTCAAGGAAAAAGATCTTGGTGTGAGTATAACACCAGGCACATCTCCTGAAGCGCACATCAACCAAATAACTGCTGAAGCATCTGGGCGAATGGCAAACCTCAGAACAGCATTCCGACATCTTAATAAGGAATCGTTCAGGACCCTGTACACCGTGTACGTTAGGCCCATATTGGAGTATGCGGCACCAGTTTGGAACCCACACCTAGCCAAGCACGTAAAGAAACTAGAGAAAGTGCAAAGGCTTGCAACAAGACTAGTCCCAGAGCTAAGAGGTATGTCCTACGAGGAGAGGTTAAGGGAAATCAACCTGACGACACTGGAGGACAGGAGAGATAGGGGGGACATGATAACGACATACAAAATACTGAGAGGAATTGACAAGGTGGACAAAGACAGGATGTTCCAGAGATTGGACACAGTAACAAGGAGACACAGTTGGAAGTTGAAGACAAAGATGAATCACAGGGATGCTAGGAAGTATTTCTTCAGCCACAGACTAGTCAGTAAGTGGAATAGTTTGGGAAGCGATGTAGTGGAGGCAGGATCCATACATAGCTATAAGCAGAGGTATGATAAAGCTCACGGTTCAGGGAGTGACCTAGTAGCGATCAGTGAAGAGGCGGGGCCAGGAGCTCGGACTCGACCCCAGCAACCTCAACTAGGTGAGTACAACTAGGTGAGTACACACATACACACACACACACACACACACACACACACACACACACACACACACACACACACACACACACACACACACACACACACACACACACACACACACGAATGTAAATGCACGTTCGCATTAAACGCTGATTTAAAACAGAGTGTTGGGGAGGGGAGAGGGTTAGTGTGGTCGACATAGAACACAAATAAAGAGAAAGTACGAAAGCAAGAGAGAAAGAGAGATGCAAACTGCTCCTTTATACATCACCTGGCACTGACTACAACACCTGAATCTCTTACCTGTAACTGCTCATTATTCCCATTACTCTCTTGTTATGCAAATGATCCATTATCGCATCCAATACACCATGACAATAGCGAACAAAAATCGAGATCACCTTTACTGTCTCACAAGCCGACTCTAAGTGTGCTCGGACGATACCCCGAACACACGAGTGCATTACTTTAACCCCATCAAACATTCGCTGCCTGACCACGGTAGAGTGCGGTTGTGCTCAGCACCCCTCTGCTGTTTTCAGGCGAGCTACCTTGTATCAACATGGCGCTGAGTGTGATTAGGCGCGTAAATACCATTGGTATTGAGCTGCTTCGTGGGGCGATTTCACCCTCTTCAGTGCAAGTCTTACTCCCAACAATCATTAGGGAGACCTATGGAATCCAGGACGATGAGGTGTATGGTGTAGCCCTGAATGGGGCTTATAGAATCTTCGTCAAACTGAATTCCACGTCCGTGTATGAGTCTTTGGTGACGAGATTCCAAGACGTGAGTCTTGACGCTACTCCAGCTGTGAAGGTGCGTTTGATCGACGTATCTCGCCACTTTACGTGGGTTAAGATACGTAATGTCCCATTTGAGGCAGATGAGGCTGACATCAGGAGTGTTTTTGAGACATATGGAACCGTACATCTGGCACAAAAGGGCAAGTGGACGGCAGGTGCTTACATGGGACGTCCGGAGGGTACCTTTTCCCTGAAGATGACTCTGAGACATCCCATACCGTCTTACGTCGTGTTGGAGGACTTCAGGACGCAAGTTATGGTATCGTATGCCGGACAGAGACGTACGTGCAGAATATGTGGGGCGTACGACCATATGGCGGCAGAGTGCGTGAAGCTGAGGAGGGCGCCAGCGCAAACTGGTGAAGCACCAGTTACCAGCGTGATAGCTGTTGAGAGCCCCGCGCGAAAGCAAGGGCCTGGGCGCTTGTGGAGTGAAGAGGTGGAAGATTCCAAAGAGGAGACTGGCATGTGTGAGGTAAGCTGTGATGTAAAAGGATCTGTTACTACACAAGGGAAAAGTACAGAAGTGCAAGTGCAGGAGGAGGTGCAGGCTCTAGAGGAAGAGCTTCAGGAAGTGTTAAGGACATTGACGCCGCCTGCAGAGGATGTTGTTCCTGAGCTGGTGAGAGGCACGGCGTTGCCTGTAGAGGAATGTAAGGATAAAAAACATAGCAGGGTTGACGGGCCAACTAGTAAGAGAGAGTTGTCGCCGTGTGCTGTGGAACGAGGCGTGGTGGAGGTTGAGGTTCATCGTGAGGGAACCTCAGAAGATAACATGGATGTAGAGGGCATCACGAGGAAGAGAGCGGCGGCGTCAGACTCAGATGATGTCCTGACGCCGGCGCAGAGGTCTGGGAGGAAGGAAGAGCAATGTCGAAGTAGTCACGATAAGAGGCATCGCAAAAAAAGGGGGGGGGGGTTGATGGTGTGAAGCCTTGTGCTGGCTCTGGGGCAGGAGGCCCTGGGATGAATGAAGTGAGGAGGAAGGGTTGGAAACTATAAAGAGGCCTTAGGTGTATGACTGTGAACGTAAATGGACTGTGTAATAGTGTGAAGAAGGAATGGTTTCGAATGTTTCTGTATAAATATAGGGTGGATGTAGTGTTCCTGCAAGAACACAATTTCAAGGAGGGAAGAGTGCTCGAGGTGGGGGGGTTTCAGGTCATGACTCTGCCATCTGCACGTCTGAAAGGTGGTGTGGGTATATTGATCAGGGAGGCAAGCCCGTTTGTGTTGCTAAGAAGTGAGGGGGGAGGGGGGGGAAGAGTATTGCGCGTGGATGGGTGGTGGATGGGGCAGAGGGTATCTTTTGTAAGTGTGTATGCACCAGCGGAAAATGATGTGAGGGTAAAAAGGGATTTTGTATGTGAAGAACTAGTTTTCTTCTTACGTGGTTTACCTGCAGTGGCCGTCGTTGGTGGGGACTGGAACTGCGTTATTAGGAGGGCTGACGTGGAACCAAAAGGGGCGGGGCACGTGTCGGCGGCCTTGCGAGATCTTTTGAGGGATATTCAGTTGCGGGATGCGGTTGGAGGAGGGGCGTGGGAGGTAGAGCACACTTTTGTAAGACGGGGTTACGCTGCTAGGTTGGATAGGCTGTATATATCTCAAAGGGTTGGGTTGACATTTTTCCGTACAATAGAAGTAGCTTATTCGGATCATCGGGCGGTAGTAGCAGAGGTGGCGTGGGAGTCACTAGCAGGTATATCTAGGGGATATTGGAAATTAAATACAAGTGTGTTAGGTGATGAGGAGGGGATAGAGGGATTTGCAACGCTGTGGGAGGGGTTACGTGCAGAGATAAATGGGGTAGAGGATGTGGTGATGTGGTGGGATGGTGTGGCTAAAGAACGGATTAAGCAATATTACGTAAAGGAAGGGAAACGTATCAATTCTTTAAAATATGGGCTTGCTAACTATTTGGAGGATAGATTACGGGGTTGTTATGCGAGGGGGGCGGTGGCGGGCACTTATCCAATGGATGAAATTATGGCAATTAAAGGGAGGCTGCGTGAGGTACAGGATGAGAGGTTCCAAGCGGTGCGGGTACAGGCGGGGGTGGAAGAGGTGTTATGGGGCGATAGACCTTCATCGTGCGTATTGCGTAGGCAGAAACAAAGACAGCAGGCAATGACTATTCCATGGTTGGAGGTTCATGAGTCGATAGGAGGGTACAGGGAGGGGCAGGTCATACAAGCTACGGAAGGAATGGGGGCGTTTGCTGACAAGTGGTATGAGAAGTACTGGCAACGAGAAGGGGTAGAGGATGGGGTTTTAGAACAGGTGTGTGGGAGTGTGGTATGTCAGTTGTGTAACAGTGATAGGGAAGCACTGGGTGGGGAAATAACTGAGGGGGAAATATGGAGGGCTTTAAGTGGAATGCGAAAGGGCAAAGCACCGGGAATTGATGGACTCCCGGCAGAGTTTTATCAGCAGCATTGGGAATTATTGAGGCATTTTCTGGTTAGGTTATTAAATTGCATGAAGGAGAGAGGTGAGCTGGGTGAGAAGCAGGCAACGGCTGTTGTTGTATTGGTACCGAAGGGTAAGGGGCAGCATACGCTTCGGGATTACCGGGCGATCTCGTTGTTATGCGCAGATTATAAATTGTTTGCGAAGATTTTGGGAAATCGGGTCAAGTGTGTGGTGGGGCGGGTAGTATCAAAAACTCAGTTTGGTTTGCCAGGGAGGTCTATGGTGGAGGGGCATGGGTTACTTAGGGATTTCGTGGAGGCAAAAGGGGGGGGGAGGGAGGGAGGTTTGGTGGCGCTCGATTGGCAAGGGGCATACGATAGAGTGGATCGGAAAGCATTGAAAGCCATCCTCAGGGGTCAGGGGTTTGGGGAAGAAATAGTGGGTTGGGTTGAGGCGTTGTATGGAGGTGCAATGGCGAGGGTACAGATTAATGGTCGATTGGGTGGGAAGATTGTAATGGGTAGGGGACTTAGGCAGGGGTGTCCTATGTCACAATTATTGTTTGCGTGCGTACAGGACCCCTTTTATAGATTGATGGAGCAGCGTATGTGTCACGTAGAGGGACCAGGGTGTGAGGTTGCGAGGGTTTGGCCAGTTTTAATTGGGTATGTGGATGATACAACTGTTTTGATCAGGGAGGGGATGTCAATGGACACATTAGACGGGGTAGTACAAATGTTCGCAGGGGCAACTGGTATGAGGGTAAATTCAGATAAATCCATGGTCATGGGGTTAGGAGCTTGGGCGGGTAGGGTTGATTGGGGTAGTGCAGTTGTGAGGAGGCAGGTGAATTCGTTAAAAATTTGCGGTCTTATTTATGCAGACGATCTAACTGTGGCACGCATGGAAAACTCGCTTAGGATGGTAGAAAGGATTCAGGGACGCTTGGGTGCATTGCGACCTTATCATTTGACCCTTGTGCAGCGTCCTATTGTTATTAATATCTTACTGTATAGCAAAGTATGGCACGTGGCAGCCGTGTTCCCATTAACTGGGCCAGCAATAACCAACATACTTAGGAAGGTTTTTAAATTCTTGTGTGGTTCGAGCTGTGATTGGATTAAAAGGGATGTGGTAATGTTACCTGTAAGTAAGGGGGGGCTGGGATTGCTGGACTTAAAGCGGAGGGTCAAATGTGTCTTCATTAAAAGGGAGGTGATGAGGGAAAGTGTGGGTGGGGGGGGTTTGGCCAGGATACATAACAGATTGCAACGGATGTATACAGGAGTTGAGTTGCATGAGTGTGAAACTGTGTTGAGGGCTCTGGCGTGGGATCGAGAGCCAGCAAAGGTTAAAATAGGTAGGTTGTGTAGATTGTTAGCCGGGAGGGTTGTAGCGCCTGTAGAGGGAATTTTCCCCATGTATGCATGGGGAAGTATATGGAATAGGTTGAGTAGGATGAGGTTGCAACCTCGTGTTCGGGATGTAATGTATCGTTTTCTGCACGGCATTTTACCGTCGGGTGTGGTTCTACGGGATAGACGCGTCGTTGACGGGGGGGTGTGCGGGATATGTGGTGGGGAGGAGTCGGCTTTTCATGTAGTATATTTTTGTGATGGAATGAGGAGTGTCAAGGGGTGGTTAAATAGGGTGATAAATAGGATAGGAGGTAAAGGAATTTCTGTATTGAGAGCATTAAGTCTCGACGTGGGGGGTTGGGAGGAAAGTGTAATCAGAGCTGTGGGATACATTATGGCAGATTATATCTATATAGTGTGGGGATTGCGGGGGAAACAGGTTACTGAGGTGAAGAGGAGGGTGTTAGCGGTAACGTTCTATAAAACGGTATGCAGAAATAAGGAAATTTATGGGAGGAGGTGGGTGAAGGATTTTTCAGAGGGATATAGGCAACTTACGTTACAGGTTTTATTAGACTTGTAATATACGAGGGAGGGGAGGGTATGATTGGAAAGTGTTGCTGGGGTAGGGAAGTCATGGGTGAAAACAGGGTCGCCTCCCTGGTAATGGATAACAAATGTTTGCGAGAGTGTTGGATGAGTGATGCGTGAGTGAATAATATGTGGACCACGGGTGCTAGCACCTGTGGAGCTGGCCAGTTTTTTGTGTGACTGGACTATACACTTATTATACATATTGTGTGTGGTAATATTGATTTACGGTAATGACATTGTAATTTGGAGATTTGCTATAATAATTGCATGTATTTGTTCCAACTTGTTTTCTAGGTGCCTTGCACTGCATAGTGTTGATGCTGTGATCATGCACGGTGTCCAGAGATATGATGTGATATGTTTGTATTAATGTCTGTGCATTATTGTTCGTCACTGGTGATCTGCAATTTTCAGTTTTGTTTTGAGAGTAAAGAGTTTAATGTACGTCAGATAGTGTAAATAAAGTTGGGCAACAGTGGTGTTATAGGTTTTTGTGGTTAGGTGCGTGCTAGGCACAGTCTTTATGTGTTACTTATGTCATGGTTATATTTTATGTTGTATTGTACTGTTGTCAATAGCACTATGTTATGTCCATATAAGCTGTATAGAGCTTGAATGTCATAGTTGAAGCTGTGTTATTGTTTTAACACTGGAATTGCATGTTTAAATGTGTAGAGGCTTACATGTGTTGGATTTTGAGACTAAGTTTATACCTATGGCTTTGTAGTAATTTTGTATGTCTTTGTGACTTTTCTATATCACCATTGTTGTGTAATACATATTGTTATGTAACTGAACCATTAGGACAATTACATAAATTAATGTTTTGATCATTGCTGTGTGACATTAGATTAGGCAACATTCATTGTTTATAGTATGTTAGGTTGTAAATAGTGGGGTGGTTGGATAACCACGGGGGGGGGGGTAATATGTCTGTATAATATGTTCAGTGCAATGAATTGCATGGTCTGTAGTCGATTATTAAGTACCATTTCGAGGGATGTGTATATAAAAGTGTTGTTCATATCATGTAATTCTGTTGGGTAGCTCCAACATGGTTTGGGTTAAGTGATAGGATGAGGGAGCAGGGAGGGGGGGGGTGTACCCACACGGAGTTGTGTGGTGTGTAATATTAGCTGTAGGGAGGATTGTGTTAATTTATAGCCTTAAATGAGTTTTATATATTATATTTTTGTAATGTCATGTTTTAAATAAAATATATAAAAAAAAAAAAACTTTAATCCCTATTACAAGATTAAGATATTCTTCAGTGGTGGTGAACAGGTAACATGAAGCCTTAATGACCCTCGTGTAGTCGACGGGCTTTAAGGCCCATTAACCAGTCATGGGATATATTTTAGTATTAGTTCTAACTCCTTGTTTGAAAACGGGGAATACTCTGGTGGGTAACATATTATCTAGCCGAGTAGGCTACAACTAATATTTATTTTGGCTAGTTCATATAAGATAGCAGTTTTATTTGCTATATCAAAATGTGGTAAAACTAGCAGGGAAATGTGTCGTGAAAATGGTGGTAATTCAGTGCAGTGGATTTTTCTCATTCATCAACTTGTAGAGACACGACTCATGAAATTATAACGACACGATTGGAGTTAGAACCCGTGATCAGAGAGTCACAAAACTGATCGCGGGTTCCAACCCCACCCGTGAAATGGTTTGTAGAGATAATGTAAGTAATGGTATCTAATTCCATTAAAATAATCAAGAATCTTTCATTCAAAATGCTTTAAAAATACAACTAATCTATGAGATTAGATTTAATGTATTACGTTATCGAGGCTTAAGAGGAATAGGTACACTGAGACTACTGGTCGGTCCAAGAATTACAGACGGCACCCTCAGTGTAACCATCGTACAACACCTACAAAGGATCAGCAACTAGTCATTAAAGTTCTGAGGATATCGTAAGTTGTACCATCCTGTCCAGCGACTCCCGAATGACTTTTATTTAATGTCATGTCTAAGTTATGCTCGGTTAAAAGGACATCACTCACGTCATTGTTTTGGTTCATGGTATAAATTAATTTCGACTTCCTCTCAAGGGAGGTTTCTTGACGCTGGTGAGGGGCTCTTGATCTAGGGAATTGGATCTGTACACCCGTTCCCTGAATTCATCCTGAATATTTTTCACCCCCTCCCCCTCATATGTGCTGTATAATTCTACTGTTGGTGAGGGGCTCTTGATTTAGGGAATTGGATCTGTGCTCCAGTTCCCCGAATTAAGCCTGAATGCCTTCCACATCCCCCCCCCAGGCGCTGTATAATCCTCCGGGTTTAGCGCTTCCCCCTTGATTATAATAATAATAATAATGTATAATTCTACGGGTTCAGCTCTTCCCAATGATTATAATAATAATCAGTTGTACATGCTTGAGCAGAGTTATTAATGAGGTCGTCAGCTCTCTCAAGAGGGTAAGGACGAGCAATATTATCACGCTTTTTCCTAGTTATTTAATTAGGACCTTTCTTGTCCTAGTTTGCCTTTATTCATGCATTTCTTCATCTACCAAAAATATTCTCCTGTAGACATTGTTAACAACGTTACCAGTGTTAGCTATTGAGATATGTATTGTGATACGTTTCGCTCTCTAGGAGCTCTTTCAAGTCGATACAAGCAACACAACGAAACGTAGCTACAATAAATATCTCATTAGTTGTTCATGTGGCCATTTACCCAACATACGTCAGTGATTCTCCCAACATTTTTACAACATTACCTGTGACACGGAAACATGAACCTTCACGACGCCTTCAGCATATCAACCAGAGAACATAAGCTTAATGATGCAATGTTCTGTAGCAGAACAATAAAATGATGTGACCGAGCATTATAAAATTTGATTTATTTCAGTTTTATGGATAATAAAAAGCCATTATTTCTGCAACACGAGCCTTTGAGGCTATCAGAATATTGTTCTATCTAATAATAAATACTTATAATGATTCAACAATATTAATAATAATAATAATAATAATAATAATAATATCATTATTATTATTATTATTATTATTATTATTATTATTATTATTATTATTATTATTATTATTATTATTATTATTACATTTTCATATTTGCATAAAGGCGAAATATCCTTTGACGCTAGCATCAATGATACTTTAATTTCTAAAGGAAGATTAAAAAAAATGTGAGTACTACCAGTAAGAGCGGAAACAAGGAGTGGTTAGTAGCACTCACACATCACCTATGTCGAGTCAGTTCCCGAGTATGCAGTACTAGTGTGGAACCCTGTGTTAGTCTGACATCGTCCAGAGCTTCTTATTCAGACTGGCCCCGCAACCCATGGAAATGAGCTGGATGGTCGACTGAAAGAACCGAACATCAAGTGCTTGGAGGTGGAAAGGCATTATTTCTTCACTGCAAGGGGTAGATGAAGTGTGGAATTAGAAGAATAATATTGATTCAAAAGCAGATTTGATAGACAAATAATTTATGAGGCAACAGGTAAGAAATGAGGCCCAGGAGCTGGAGTTCGACTCAAAAGGCACAGTTTGGAGACTGCACCTCTTTAATACACACATCAATACAGACTAAACAGTACAGGGAAGACTGGAATGACTTCATTTTCCTAAACTTGAAGACCACTGAAACTGCAGCCAGTGGGAGACTCGTGTAAAAATTGGAGAAAGAATACAGTGAAGAATCCCCTTAAAGGAAAACTTTCATAAAACTAAAAGTGAAAGTCATATTTAACAAGGTCTCTTCTCCTAAGGATCAACCTTAGAACCTGTGTTATTCCTGATCAGTTTG
>NC_091316.1:24767182-24842182 GCF_038502225.1 Cherax quadricarinatus
ATTTGTGCCCGCAGCATTCTGGGCACGCGGCCCACCGCCGGGGAACTGAACGAAGTATTCTAGATGTAGCTCTGAGATGTTATCTTTGTTGTTCTACTCCCTATAGTATTTCTGTCAATGTATTTTATTTTTAAATAAAGTCTATATAGTATATAGAATATAGGGGGGTGGTAGGAGAGGACAATATTCAAACAGCTTCAGGAAGAACCTATTATTTCCCTCGAAGCAAGTTTATTTTTTTCTCTGAGGGTCCCCAGTCCAGTTCCAGAGGTGATACCTTTTTATTAATATATATATATATATATATATATATATATATATATATATATATATATATATATATATATATATATATATAGTGTGTGTATGTGTGTGTATGTGTGTGTATGTGTGTGTATGTGTGTGTGTGTGTGTGTGTGTGTGTGTGTCTGTGTGTGTCTGTGTGTGTATCTTACACAGAAAATGAATGGTAAAGGTTTCCACAAAAGCCTCATTCAGGTGTGTCATATGCAGTTAGGTTCATCAAACAGCTGGTTATGAGAAACGAAGAACCAGCTGGATGATTGAGTGATCACCTTCTCTATGTCACTGGCATGCAAGACCAAACCTCCAGATTTTATACACAGAGTAATAAAATTAAAACTCCCACCCCCAACAATACCTAAGGTACGTAAAGACATAACCTAATAAAATATTGTAAAGATGTATAAGAGGAAATTTTCCTGTTCATAATACAAAAATTGCCATCAAAGACTTAAAATGTGTAGAGATGATGTAATTTGTCATAGGCAGTCAAAGAAACATCCGGGTTTCCTAAAGTGGACAGTAGCAGACTTGACCACCTGGTCAGCTGAACCCATGGAGAAAGTAGTAGTAATAATAGCAGTAGTCAAGTAGAAGTAGTAGTAGTAGTTGTAGAAGTAGTAGTAGTAGTATATGTGACACTTAAGGAGCACGTTGAACACAAAGGTCACTCAATGCTGACAGCCTTGCAAAGCATATATACAACACACAATAAAAACAAGGTTAAAATTAATAAACAACAAAAGCAGCAATAATAAACACTGAACACAAATAAATACTGCCATACCAAGTCAAAATATTCAGCATCACTTAAAAAAATAAATTATTAATACCGAGAGACTCCCGAGGGCTCATGAGGAAACACCAGACGTAAATAGAACAACGAAGGTATTTAAACATCTCTCACAACATAGAGAACAATCACATTCAATCAAACGTGTTAAACCAGTACTCACAACAATGAGAATAATCACATTCAGCTTAAGGCTGCCATGAACCAACAAAACTTTAAGGAAGAGCAGAATATGGCTGACAAATTACACGAACACTGAGAACGATTTGTATCACCTTACTGTTACTGTACATTACGAAACTCGACAGAATTTATGAGCTGTCACACCGAGAACGACATGATCCTCAGTGTTATTTGCCTAAAGGGAACGACCAAATTCAACCAGCTACCAGACGAAAACGGAACAGCCAGATTCAAGCAGCAATCAGAGAAAAGGGAACATCCAGATTCAACCAGCTACCAGACGATAATGAAACAGCCAGATTCAGCCAACTGCCAGACGAAATGCAACAGCCAGATTCAACCAGCTAGCAGACGAAAAGGGAATAGCCAACTTAACTCTGGCCTCTTCATCTGATTTATGACTCTCCCTTCTGAGGCCTTCAGCTCAGGTAAGGAGGTGCTAATTTATTGGCACAGAAGTCTTACATGCTATTAACAGAGAGAGAAGGAGAGAGAGAAGAAGAAAGAGAGAGAGAGAGAGAGAGAGAGAGAGAGAGAGAGAGAGAGAGAGAGAGAGAGAGAGAGAGAGAGAGAGAGAGAGAGAGAGAGAATGTGTGTGTGTTAGTGAGGGACAGAGCTCAAGTGTCGAGGAAAAGTTTCAATCGACTGGATTAGTTGGTCTGAAGAAACACTTAGAACATTTTTATCACGGAAACTCTTTGGCCCTGAGACCATGTTCATGCCTTGTATGGAGTGAACAAGGTCCCAGGACCGAAACAGTAGTTTTTTTTCTCTCCTCACCGGACACTATCATTAGGATCTTTCATGTTAACTTTTGAACTGATGTAATAAATTTGCTTCCACTCCACTTATGTTCTTGTGGTTCATTTGACTGTTCGGCATACAGAAAAAAATATTACTTCGGTTATCGGATGAGTCTCCTTATCACAGTTTGTATTAAGTATAGAATTGAAACGTCTTAATAGTACACAAAGGTTATTTAAATAAGAGGATCGTATAGCCGATGATCTGCAGTTCTCGTCTGTGTACTTATTTAAATGGTGTTGCAGAAATGTAATATATGTAGGCCAGAGAAGGCGGCAGTTAATGCAGAGGAGTGCCGGGGTGACTACTATAAAATGGTCATTCTGAGTCTTTCGAGACCACGATCAAGACTGTGCCCCCCTGCTGGGTCACCGCATGAAGAAGACGGTGACCATCTATCAATGGCTAGTGATTCCTCTGATTCTCAGTTGCTCTGATGAAATGGCCGGTTGGTGTCGGAATCATTGCTAACAGAGGATCTCCAAGCATCATTCGACGTCCATGACTCACACGCAGAACTTCTTTCCTTGCTTCAAATTTTCTTTTTGCATATACATATTGCTGTTCAGTAAGCCTTTTATTTGCACTTTGACCTGCTCTGCTCATCGCTGGATTAAATTTAGTGGCCCTTTTTCCCTTAACATTCACGTGACTCGTAGATATGTCCATTATATATACCTAGATCTTTTCTCTCTCTTTCTCTTTTACCGTTACTTTCTTTATCGTTGGGGGGTTCTACTCAAGCAAACACTTCTTCCAAAAAAATCATAATATCTGTTCAAGTTTTTTAACAGAACTCTTAACAGATAAAATATTTTAATGCTATTTTTTTTTGGTGGGGGAGGGGAGGGGAGGATTAATTCCGCAAGCGTTTCGGCCGTCGTTAACAGGTGTTTCGGCTGGCTTTAGCAGATGTTTAAAGTGACTCTACCAGGTTTATTCAGCTTGTGGTTTTTACCAAAATAACAAATTCCTTTGAATTCCTAATATGTTTTCACTTTAACAGATGATCACAAGTTATAAAAGGAATTATTATTTTGAATAAAAGACACGTTACAGAATAAGCTTTTTCTAGTACTATTATTAATATAATTATTATTATTTTGTTATTATGATTATTATTATTATTTTACCAATAGACGGTGTTGCCGGGTAATGAGTACTACATTAGCGCTGAGGAATGTAATCAGAAGTCTGAGACAGCTTTAATAGCGAGATGTTAAACCCTCTGGTACTTATCTCAGTATTTCGAGGTTTTAAAATTAAGAAAATAACGTTCAATGTTATCTTACTTGTAGTGGGTGCTGCTTCTAGACGAGACTTCCATTCTGGCAACAAAAAGTAAGGAATCAATCATGTAAGTCTGAAGTACTAGAAGGGAGTTACTATCTACTGTATCACTGACTAAAACTGGTACTAACTGTCTGAGAGGAAAGGGAAAAAAAGTGTTTTTCCTGATGGTGAAGAGGTGGCAACAAGGACAGGGACAGCAGCCAAGACCTGACACACTAGTAGTGTTGACAACACAGTCCCCTGTCAGCCGACTTAGCTACCTGGGGATACACACCCTTCACCCTCCGCCACTTGCACCCGTCTTAGAATAGTTAAGTGTATGTAAAGCTTCTTAAACCAACAGACTAATTGACAGTGGGACGATCAACCCATCAGGGTACGAACAGGTTCAGGGTCGGGTGGGCCATCTCAGGGCGCTGGGAAGAATGTAAAGTCAAGTCATTATCATCCTCACCTTACGACTCCTAGACAGATGAACTGGGTCGTCTCTCTCTCTGTCTTGGTACTGGACCTGCGAAAACCACTGCTCTCTCACCTTCGACCTCTGGCATGTTGAAATCTATAGACTTGTACATGCGCTATCTCTTCATTTATCCGTGGACGAAAATTGATATTGTAGAGAATATCTTCTCATTATTATTATTATTATTATTATTATTATTATTATTATTATTATTATTATTATTATTATTATTATTATTATTATTATTATTATTATTATTATCATTATTATTGTTGTTGTTGTTGTTGTTGTTGTTGTTGTTGTTGTTGTTGTTGTTGTTGTTGTTGCTGTTGTTGTTTTTATTATTATTATTATTATTATTATTATTATTATTATTATTATTATCGCTATTATATGCATGGGGGAAACGCTAAACACATGAGGATCATACATTGCCTGGGGGAGGTAATCAGGGTTGACTCAAGGAAGAGTAGGATGGCTGCAGTTCTCTGGATCAGGAGCCCTTCACCAGCATCAGCGCCTCCCCTAACTTCTTCCCATTTAATTAAAAGGCTGCTAGTCAAAATAAAATATCTAAAAATATTTTTCATTTTCTTTCTTTTAGTTTGCGTGCGTGTGAGTTTGTTATAATTATTTAATTTATAATTATTTAATTTATACAATTATTAATTAATATATTATCAGATTTATAAATAATTTCGTTCAGTCGGTTTTTATTTTTCATTATTCATTATCTTATACTTAATTATTTATTTTGGTTCATTTTATTAATATTTATTTGTATTAATTTCATTCACTATTTTTATTCATTTTAATAATGAAGGTAGAATTACAGACAATATTTTTGGTAAAGGAATATATATGGAACTAATGTGACACTTATTGTGGCAACGTTTCGCTCTCCAGAAACTTCGTCAAGCTCCTGGAGATTTTGATAAAGCTCTTTTTACATAATCTATTCATTTTGCTACGTTTTTACACAAATTAAATTCACGATAGTGTGAAGAAATCTCTAGTTGCTAGAGAAAGTTACGTTCTTTGTAGAGCCTTAAACCATCGTCAACGCTGATAGAGGCTTGTAGCTCTATCAAATTATGTTACGTTCACCCCTCCAGACGTGACTTTTCCATACAAATAACAAGGATATGATGCATTTAACGAATAACATTTCTCAGAAAGATTATTCGAAGCTGAAAATCCTGGTCAACACCTCGAGCTCCGGTCCGTCATGCAGAGGCCACAACTGGAAAACCCACCTTGATTGTTGTACCAACAAGAGAACATAAGTATACATTTTTGTTCCCTGTCTTGTGGTACAACGTCGGGACGTCTTCGTGGTCTTAGTGTTCTCAAATTTAGTTGTTATGGACCTTGTAAGATGGAAAGCCGTTTCAAGACTCAGAAAAATCTCATACGAGTTATAGTGAGTTGGGTAGAGAATGTTAAATGCTTTTAGTTACTTATTAATATGCAGGGGAAGAGACAATATGTTAATTGCAATTATTATTAAACTGAGAGCGAAGCTGCGAGTTAATTTAATTTTTTTTAAGCTGAAGAATAAGTTATGCTTGTGATGATCTATTATATTGGTGATGATTTCTATTATATTGGTGAAGACTTCTATTATATAGGTGAGGACTTCTATTCGCCGGGTCACCATCTGGAGAAGATCCTGACCGGAAGTACCGTCAAATCCCTAATGAATGAATGAATGACTTCTATTGTATTAGTGATGACTTCTTCTATATTGGTGATGACTTCTGTTATATTGGTGATGACTTCTGTTATATTAGTGATGACTTCTGTTATATTGGTGATGACTTCTATTATATTAGTGATGACTTTTTATACTTGTAATATTATGTTATATCTCTTATGGCTTCTTATACTGCCATGACCTATTATGCCTGTGATGTTCTGTTATACCTGCGATGACTTGTAATTTTTGTGTTGGTCTGTTATTCATGTGATGACCTGCTATGGCATGGTATAACAGTGGAGTGGAGGCCAATAACTGTACCTCTGCTCCAGAAGTGTTTTCAGATGGCGTAAAATTACTGTCGTTTCTTGCCATTTATTTTTCCTTCCTGGCGCTAAAAAGCCTCTTTCTCTGGAGAGGTTATGGCTTCCCTCTTTTGTTTCCCATAGTCTGGCTGGTCAGTCTTCTTGTACCCGTTAAATGATGTGCCTGGCAATATATGTTGAAGCATTTTCTTTCATGGAGTGACGGGTGACACATTTCAGGGTGAAATAAGTTACAGGACGGGGAGTTGCACCTTCCTGTTGTCATGTGGGTGCGGCCTTTTTTTTTGGGGATGGTCAAAGGTGCATTTCCCACCTGTTTTAACAGATATACCCTGCCTGCAGATACCCAAGGCACAGAATTTGCATAGATTTGAATTTTGTTTGCCTTTATTTTTTGTAGCTGCGTTTGCTGCTGGTGCATTCTTTTTTTTTGTTTCCCCTCTACCTACCGCCCTGTATGGATATCAGTGCTTCCACCAGCTTTTGCTGGTAATGTGTCAACACTATTTCCTGAGGCATCATCCTCTTTTATTCCATCTCCAGCAGTATCACTATTCTGTACCTCTGTAAATTAAATAGTGTTGTCTTTACCTGTTTCATCACCAGGGCCACTATCTCCTGATGCACTGTCCTCCAGGGCAACACTAGCACCCTCAGGAGCACTGTCTTGCTCTCTCGATACAGTAACTTGCATGACTAAAGTTATCAACTAACACGCCTGACACCTCCCACGCGCGTTTGCGATCATAATCGCACACGTCCAGCAGGGGCGCTAAACGAGAACGTATGATAAGTAAGACATATGGACAGAGGTCTCCATGAACCTGCTTTCACCTGTTCACTTGGCAGTAAATAACTACTAGGTGTTAGTTGACATTCTAAAAAAAAGGCCCTAGAAGCCCCAAAGGATATAAACTGCACTCTTTGCCTTTCCTAGGTTATCTTCTGTGAATAACTTTCTGGAGAGAATTACTACTTCAAGTTCAATAGTCTTCCGGGCTTAATGGCCCTCTGGGATGGGTTAAAGAGTGAGCCGGTGCTCCTCTGCCGACAAAGGACAAAGCAATGTTATTATCCCTGACACCGCTGCCACACCTCCGACAGCCCTGATGGGATGGGTACTGCTGAGGTACTTATGAAAATTTACGACCTTCGTGTGTGTGTGTATATATATACAAATATATATATATATATATATATATATATATATATATATATATGCACAAACACTGATCCCTGGCTGAAGGAGACTCGAACCTACGAACTTTGGAACAAGGTACGCAGTGCTTTACCAATCTACCCACACTGCACAATACCTTGGAGTCCAGCTTGCGCTAGACTTTGATCCAAGGCAGCCAGCTTTTCATCTCATCCCCTGCATGCATCAGCCTTACTAGAGATATTAACAATGCAAGGAATTCGCAAGAGCAGGCGAAATATACACAAACACTGATCTCTGGCTGAAGGAGACTCGAACCTACGAACCTTGGAACAAGGTACACAGTGGTTTACCAATCTACCCACACTGGACAATACCTTGGAGTGCCGAATAGGCAGAACTTGCGATCTTGGCTTAAATAGCAACGCTCATCTTGCCCCCGAAAAAGAAAAACTTTCACTATCATTCACTCCATCACTGTCTTGCCAGAAGGGTGCTTTACACTACAGTTTTTAAACTGCAACATTAACACCCCTACTTCAGAGTGCAGGCACTGTACTTCCCATCTCCAGGACTCAAGTCCGGCCTGCCGGTTTCCCTGAACCCCTTCATAAATGTTACTTTGCTCACACTCCAACAGCACGTCAAGTATTAAAAACCATTTGTCTCCATTCACTCCTATCAAACACGCTCACGCATGCCTGCTGGAAGTCCAAGCCCCTCGCACACAAAACCTCCTTTACCCCCTCCCTCCAACCTTTCCTAGGCCGACCCCTACCCCGCCTTCCTTCCACTACAGACTGATACACTCTTGAAGTCATTCTGTCTCGCTCCATTCTCTCTACATGTCCGAACCACCTCAACAACCCTTCCTCAGCCCTCTGGACAACAGTTTTGGTAATCCCGCACCTCCTCCTAACTTCCAAACTACGAATTCTCTGCATTATATTCACACTACACATTGCCCTCAGACATGACATCTCCACTGCCTCCAGCCTTCTCCTCGCTGCAACATTCATCACCCATGCTTCACACCCATATAAGAGCGTTGGTAAAACTATACTCTCATACATTCCCCTCTTTGCCTCCAAGGATAAAGTTCTTTGTCTCCACAGACTCCTAAGTGCACCACTCACCCTTTTCCCCTCATCAATTCTATGATTTACCTCATCTTTCATAGACCCATCCGCTGACACGTCCACTCCCAAATATCTGAATACATTCACCTCCTCCATACTCTCTCCCTCCAATCTGATATCCAATCTTTCATCACCTAATCTTTTTGTTATCCTCATAACCTTACTCTTTCCTGTATTCACTTTTAATTTTCTTCTTTTGCATACCCTACAAAATTCATCCACCAATCTCTGCAACTTCTCTTCAGAATCTCCCAAGAGCACAGTGTCATCAGCAAAGAGCAACTGTGACAACTCCCACTTTACGTGTGATTCTTTATCTTTTAACTCCACGCCTCTTGCCAATACCCTTGCATTTACTTCTCTTACAACCCCATCTATAAATATATTAAACAGCCACGGTAACATCACACATCCTTGTCTGAGGCCTACTTTTACTGGGAAAAAATTTCCCTCTTTCCTACATACTCTAACTTGAGCCTCACTATCCTCGTAAAAACTCTTCACTGCTTTCAGTAACCTACCTCCTACACCATACACCTGCAACATCTGCCACATTGCCCCCCTATCCACCCTGTCATACGCCTTTTCCAAATCCATAAATGCCACAAAGACCTCTTTAGCCTTATCTAAATACTGTTCACTTATGTGTTTCACTGTAAACACCTGGTCCACACACCCCCTACCTTTCCTAAAGCCTCCTTGTTCATCTGCTATCCTATTCTCCGCCTTACTCTTAATTCTTTCAATAATAACTCTACCATACACTTTACCAGGTATACTCAACAGACTTATTCCCCTATAATTTTTGCACTCTCTTTTGTCCCCTTTGCCTTTATACAAAGGAACTACGCATGCTCTCTGCCAATCCCTAGGTACCTTACCTTCTTCCATACATTTATTAAATAATTGCACCAACCACTCCAAAACTACATCCCCACCTGCTTTTAACATTTCTATCTTTATCCCATCAATCCCGGCTGCCTTACCCCCTTTCATTTTACCTACTGCCTCACGAACTTCCCCCACACTCACAACTGGCTCTTCCTCACACCTACAAGATGTTATTCCTCCTTGCCCTATACACGAAATCACAGCTTCCCTATCTTCATCAACGTTTAACAATTCCTCGAAATATTCCCTCCATCTTCCCAATACCTCTAACTCTCCATTTAATAACTCTCCTCTCCTATTTTTAACTGACAAATCCATTTTTTCTCTAGGCTTCCTTAACTTGTTAATCTCACTCCAAAACTTTTTCTTATTTTCAACAAAATTTGTTGATAACATCTCACCGACTCTCTCATTTGCTCTCTTTTTCATTGCTTCACCACTCTCTTAACCTCTCTCTTTTTCTCCATATACTCTTCCCTCCTTGCATCACTTCTACTTTGTAAAAACTTCTCATATGCTAACTTTTTCTCCCTTACTACTCTCTTTACATCATCATTCCACCAATCGCTCCTCTTCCCTCCCGCACCCACCTTCCTGTAACCACAAACTTCTGCTGAACACTCCAACACTACATTTTTAAACCTACCCCATACCTCTTCGATCCCATTGCCTATGCTCTCATTAGCCCATCTATCCTCCAATAGCTGTTTATATCTTACCCTAACTGCCTCCTCTTTTAGTTTATAAACCTTCACCTCTCTCTTCCCTGATGCTTCTATTCTCCTTGTATCCCATCTACCTTTTACTCTCAGTGTAGCTACAACTAGAAAGTGATCTGATATATCTGTGGCCCCTCTATAAACATGTACATCCTGAAGTCTACTCAACAGTCTTTTATCTACCAATACATAATCCAACAAACTACTGTCATTTCGCCCTACATCATATCTTGCATACTTATTTATCCTCTTTTTCTTAAAATATGTGTTACCTATAACTAAACCCCTTTCTATACAAAGTTCAATCAAAGGGCTCCCATTTTCATTTACACCTGGCACCCCAAACTTACCTACCACACCCTCTCTAAAAGTTTCTCCTACTTTAGCATTCAGATCCCCTACCACAACTACTCTCTCACTTGGTTCAAAGGCTCCTATACATTCACTTAACATCTCCCAAAATCTCTCTCTCTCCTCTACATTCCTCTCTTCTCCAGGTGCATACACGCTTATTATGACCCGCTTTTCGCATCCAACCTTTACTTTAATCCACATAATTCTTGAATTTACACATTCATATTCTCTTTTCTCCTTCCACAACTGATCCTTCATATATATATATATATATATATATATATATATATATATATATATATATATATATATATATATATATATATATATATATATATATATATATATATATATATATATATATATATATATATATATATATATATATATATATATATATATATATATATATATATATATATATATATATATATATATATATATATATATATATATATATATATATATATATATATATATATATATATAATATATATATATATATATATATATATATATATATATATATATATATATATATATATATATATATATATATATATATATATATATATATATATATATATAGTGTTGGAGTGGTTGGTATTTTTGTTTAATAAATGTATGAAAGAGGGGAAGGTACCTAGGGATTGGCGGAGAGCATGTATAGTCCCTTTATATAAAGGGAAGGGGGATAAAAGAGATTGTAAAAATTATAGAGAAATAAGTTTACTGAGTATACCAGGAAAAGTGTACGGTAGGGTTATAATTGAAAGAATTAGAGGTAAGACAGAATGTAGGATTGCGGATGAGCAAGGAGGTTTTAGAGTGGGTAGGGGATGTGTAGATCAAGTGTTTACATTGAAGCATATATGTCAACAGTATTTAGATAAAGGTAGGGAAGTTTTTATTGCATTTATGGATTTAGAAAAGGCATTTGATAGAGTGGATGGGGGAGCAATGTGGCAGATGTTGCAAGTATATGGAATAGGTGGTAAGTTACTAAATGCTGTAAAGAGTTTATATGAGGATAGTGAGGCTCAGGTTAGGGTGTGTAGAAGAAAGGTAAATTACTTCTCGGTAAAAGTAGGTCTTAGACAGGGATGTGTAATGTCACCATGGTTGTTTAGTATATTTATAGATGGGGTTGTAAAAGAAGTAAATGCTAGGGTGTTATGGAGAGGGGTGGGATTAAATTATCGGGAATCAAATACAAAATGGGAATTGACACAACTGCTTTTTGCTGATGATACTGTGCTTATGGAAAATTCTAAAGAAAAACTGCAAAGGTTAGTGGACGAGTTTGAGAGTGTGTGTAAAGGTAGAAAGTTGAAAGTGAACATAGAAAAGAGTAAGGTGATGAGGGTATCAAATGAATTGGATAAAGAAAAATTGGATATCAAATTGGGGAGGAGGAGTATGGAAGAACTGAATGATTTCAGATATTTGGGAGTTGACGTGTTGGCGGATGGATTTATGAAGGATGTGGTTAATCATAGAATTGATGAGGCAAAAAAGGTGAGTGGTGCGCTGAGGTAACATGTGGAGACAAAAAACGTTATCTATGGAGGCAAAGAAGGGAATGCATGAAAGTATAGTAGTACCAACACTCTTATATGGGTGTGAAGCTTGGGTTGTGAATGCAGCAGCGAGGAGGCGGTTGGAGGCAGTGGAGATGTCCTGTCTAAGGACAATGTGTGGTGTAAATGTGATGCAGAAAATTCGGAGTGTGGAAATTAGGAGAAGGTGTGGAGTTAATAAAAGTATTAGTCAGAGGGATGAAGAGGGGTTGTAGAGGTGGTTTGGTCATTTAGAGAGAATGGATCAAAGTAGAATGACATGGAGACCGTTTAAATCTGTAAGGGAAGGAAGGCGGGGTAGGTGTCGTCCTCGAGAAGGTTGGAAGGAAGGGTTAAGGGAGGTTTTGTAGGCGAGGGGCTTGGATTTCCAGCAGGCGTGCGTGAGCGTGTTCGATAGGAGTGAATGGAGACGAATGGTATTTGAGACCTGACGATCTGTTGGAGTGTGAGCAGGGTAATATTTAGTGAAGGGATTCAGGGAAACCGGTTATTTTTATATAGCCAGACTTGAGTCCTGGAAATGGGAAGTACAATGCCTGCAATCTAAAGGAGGGGTTCGGGATATTGGCAGTTTGGTGAGATATGTTGTGTATCTTTATACGTATATGCTTCTAAACTTTTGCGTTCTGAGCACCTCTGCAAAAACAATGATTATGTGTGAGTGAGGTGAAAGTGTTGAATGATGATGAAAGTATTTTCTTTTTGGGGATTTTCTTTCTTTTTGGGTCACCCTGCCTCGGTGGGAGACGGCCGACTTGTTAATATATATATATATATATATATATATATATATATATATATATATATATATATATATATATATATATATATATATATATATATATATATATAAATATATATATATATATATATATATATATATATATATATATATATATATATATATATATATATATATATATATATATATATATATATATATATATATATATTACTTAGTTATTTATTTAGGTGTGCGTGGTATTTAATGACTAATATGTGGTCTGCAAGTGTCCGTCAGATCTATCTGTGTATATATTGTAAATTTGCCGTATTTATCAGTGTTTTCCTAACGTTACTGATTTTCATTAATGAAATGGCTCAGAGATCCTTTACATATTTATCCATTTATTAAATTTGCTCCTCTCACTCTTTGAACATTTCTTTATTTCCCTCACAGCCCGATGTCCAACACCAAGGAAGCCACAACCATGCAGACACCGCTGGCAGCCACAACATCCACATGAGTGGTAATGCTCCCTTGGATAAATGACGCCCTTATGGTATAGCACTGCCTATGGGCGTCCACACTGGCTAATATATATCTCTAACGGAGAAGTGCAAAATATGTTCAAATTGTGCTTTTGAAATTGTTTCTGTTTACCAGGGGTTAAGATTCCATCTATTGATAAGAGGAAGGAAAACAGCACTTGTGATGGCCGGCTGGGCAGTGAACGGTCCAGGCACTATAACCAACCACTGATAATAGCCTCGTTACATCACTGCATCGTTTGCTTGCTGAGGAATCTGACTACCGCGTGTACTATCACGGATCATTTCTGGCCACACTGCTGAAGGCCATAACCACCCACGACTCATAAATTCTAATTAATATCTTACCTCTAAGGATCAAATAACCCCCTCGTGGGATGTTTTCAAATGAGCTCATTCATAAAGTCTAGAATCTAGATTGTGAGCCTGAGCTGCCACGTCTGCTTCCCTGATTGGCCAGACCCGTAAATCCTAGTTACATCTTCACGCTCATTGACTCTACAATTGGTGCTCTCGGGTTAGGCAATTTAAGGCCTTTCAGTATGCTGCGCTGAAGGCTGCCGCCCGCGTTGCAAACATCGTCGCAAAGAGAATGTATATACACTACTTGCAGCCCAGATGCAAGAACGAATTCTGAATTATTGTGGCAGGTTGGTATGCGGAGAATATATCTTCCTTGATAATCCGTCTGCATTAATATAATTTACTTTTTATATGTATGACCTGTGTTATTTATCCAGTCTTCTTCAACTTTTTATCTTTCATTTTTTCTGTGCTTGAGTGGGTGATTGCGGAAGATTTTGATGACTGTTAGAAAAGACGAGTTTATTGGATCAGAATAGAAAGATGTTTATTTTATTCCCTATTCTTGATTCGTCATCAGCCTTACTTTCTCTCTGTCTCTGTCTCTCTCTCTCTCTCTCTCTCTCTCTCTCTCTCTCTCTCTCTCTCTCTCTCTCTCTCTCTCTCTCTCTCTCTCTCTCTCTCTCTCTCTTTCTCTTCTGTCGTTTGTGACTCGATTCTCTATTATCACAGGTCGTTGCAGACAGACCTCAAAGCAATCCCTTGTGTCAGTGAGCAAGACTCTTAAGCCATGAATTTAACCTCTCCGTTCTTAATGAAAAAAACAAAATCTTTTACGGGCTGTGGCTGTGGCTGTGGCTGTGGCTCGTACGTTGGACTGCGTGCGGCCAGCAGTAACAGCCTAGTTGATCAGGCCCTGATCCATCGGGAGGCCTGGTCATGGACAGGGCCGCGGGGGCGTAGATCCCCGGAATAACCTCCAGGTAACCTCCAGGTAACACCTTGAAATTCTCCCAACACACTATAACAATGGATTTCTAATTCATAAAGTTCGATCACAAATGCGTATCGGTGACACACTTGTGACTTACCTGCAAGCGAAATTTTCAGTGTTTTCAACTTTTCTTCACAATTCGTATTTCTTAAACCTGTTATCAATTTTCTTTAGAATGTTTGCTTGCGCGCGTGCGAGTGTGTGTGTGTGTGTGTGTGTGTGTGTGTGTGTGTGTGTGTGTGTGTGTGTGTGTGTGTGTGTGTGTGTGTGTGTGTGTGTGTGTGTGTGTGTGTGTGTGTGTGTGAGTGTGTGTGTGTGTGTGTGTGTGTGTGTGTGTGTGTGTGTGTGTGTGTATGTGTATGTGTGTGTGTGTGTGTGTGTGTGTGTGTGTGTGTGTGTGTGTGTGTGTGTGTGTGTGTGTGTGTGTGTGTGTGTGTGTGTGTGTGTGTGTGTGTGTGTGTGTGTGTGTGTGTGTGTGTGTGTGTGTGTGTGTGTGTGTGTGTGTGTGTGTGTGTGTGTGTGTGTGTGTGTGTGTGTGTGTGTGTGTGTGTGTGTGTGTGTGTGTGTGTGTGTGTGTGTGTGTGTGTGTGTGTGTGTGTGTGTGTGTGTGTGTGTGTGTGTGTGTGTGTGTGTGTGTGTGTGTGTGTGTGTGTGTGTGTGTGTGTGTGTGTGTGTGTGTGTGTGTGTGTGTGTGTGTGTGTGTGTGTGTGTGTGTGTGTGTGTGTTGTGTGTGTGTGTGTGTGTGTGTGTGTGTGTGTGTGTTGTGTGTGTGTGAGTGTTTTTATATGCTTTTGTGTGTGTCAATATTTCTTCAAGCAGGAAATGACTAAGATGTTTAGTGCATTTTATAGACTTTCCAACCCTGACCTCGACTCTTACTACTCCTTCCTTCCCCCACTCCTTAAACCCTCCTTCCCTCCCCCACTTCTTAAACCCTCCTTCCCTCCCCCACTTCTTAAACCCTCCTTCCCTCCCCCACTTCTTAAACCCTCCTTCCCTCCCCCATTTCTTAAACCCTCCTTCCCTCCCGCACTTCTTAAACCCTCCTTCCCTCCCCCACTCCTTAAACCCTCCTTCCCTCCCCCACTTCTTAAACCCTCCTTCCCTCCCCCACTTCTTAAACCCTCCTTCCCTCCCCCACTTCTTAAACCCTCCTTCCCTACCCCACTCCTTAAACCCTCCTTCCCTCCCCGACTCCTTAAACCCTCCTTCCCTCCCCCACTCCTTAAACCCTCCTTCCCTCCCCTACTTCTTAACCCCTCCTTCCCTCCCCCACTCCTTAAACCCTCCTTCCCTCCCCCACATCTTAAACACTCCTTCCCTCCCCCACTACTTAAACCCTCCTTCCCTCCCCCACTCCTTAAACCCTCCTTCCCTCCCCCACTTCTTAAACCCTCCTTCCCTCTCCCACTCCTTAAACCCTCCTTCCCTCCCCCACTCCTTAAACCCTCCTTCCCTCCCCCACTCCTTAAACCCTCCTTCCCTTCCCCACTCCTTAAACCCTCCTTCCCTCCCCCACTCCTTAAACCCTCCTTCCCTCCCCCACTCCTTAAACCCTCCTTCCCTCTCCAACTCCTTAAACCCTCCTTCCCTTCCCCCACTTCTTAAACCCTCCTTTCCTCACCCCACTCCTTAAACCCTCCTTCCCTCCCCCACTTCTTAAACCCTCCTTCCCTACCCCACTTCTTAAACCCTCCTTCCCTTCCCCACTTCTTAAACCCTCCTTCCCTCCCCCACTTCTTAAACCCTCCTTCCCTCCCCCACTTCTTAAACCCTCCTTCCCTCCCCCACTCCTTAAACCCTCCTTCCCTCCCCCACTCCTTAAACCCTCCTTCCCTCCCCTACTTCTTAAACCCTCCTTCCCTCCCCCACTCCTTAAACCCTCCTTCCCTCCCCCACTTCTTAAACACTCCTTCCCTCCCCCACTACTTAAACCCTCCTTCCCTCCCCCACTCCTTAAACCCTCCTTCCCTCCCCCACTTCTTAAACCCTCCTTCCCTCTCCCACTCCTTAAACCCTCCTTCCCTCCCCCACTCCTTAAACCTTCCTTCCCTC
Source organism: Cherax quadricarinatus (assembly GCF_038502225.1). Lineage (NCBI taxonomy): Eukaryota > Metazoa > Arthropoda > Malacostraca > Decapoda > Parastacidae > Cherax > Cherax quadricarinatus. The sequence continues at coordinate 24,783,513 of NC_091316.1, forward strand.
CCCACTCCTTAAACCCTCCTTCCCTTCCCACTCCTTAAACCCTCCTTCCCTCCCCCACTCCTTAAACCCTCCTTCCCTCCCCCACTCCTTCAACCCTCCTTCCCTCTCCAACTCCTTAAACCCTCCTTCCCTTCCCCCACTTCTTAAACCCTCCTTTCCTCACCCCACTCCTTAAACCCTCCTTCCCTCCCCCACTCCTTAAACCCTCCTTCCCTCCCCTACTCCTTAAACCCTCATTCCCTCCCCCACTCCTTAAACCCTCCTTCCCTCCCTCACTCCTTGAACCCTCCTTCCCTCCCCCACTCCTTAAACCCTCCTTCCCTCCCTCACTCCTTAAACCCTCCTTCCCTCCCCAACTCCTTAAACCCACCTTCCCTTCCCCCACCCCTTAAACCCTCCTTCCCTCACCTCACTCCTTAAGCACTCCTTCCCTCCCCTACTCCGTAAACCCTTCTTCCCTCCTCCACTCCTTAAACCCTCCTTCCCTCCCTCACTCCTTAAACCCTCCTTCCCTCCCCAACTCCTTAAACCCACCTTCCCTTCCCCCACCCCTTAAACCCTCCGTCCCTCACCTCACTCCTTAAGCACTCCTTCCCTCCCCCACTCCTTAAACCCTCCTTCCCTCCCCCACGCCTTAAACCCGCCTTCCCTCCCTCACTCCTTAAACCCTCCTTCCCTCCCCAACTCCTTAAACCCACCTTCCCTTCCCCCACCCCTTAAACCCTCCTTCCCTCACCTCACTCCTTAAGCACTCCTTCCCTCCCCCACTCCTTAAACCCTCCTTCCCTCCCCCACTCCTTAAACCCTCCTTCCCTCCCCCACTCCTTAAACCCTCCTTCCCTCCCCCACTCCTTAAACCCTCCTTTCCTCCCCCACTCCTTAAACCCTCCTTTCCTCCCCCACTCCTTAAACCCTCCGTCCCTCCCCAACTCCTTAAACCCTCCTTTCCTCCACCACTCCTTAAACCCTCCTTCCCTTCCCCACTCCTTAAACCCTCCTTCCCTCACCCCACTCTTTAAACCCTCCTTCCCTTCCCCACTCCTTAAACCCTCCTTTCCTCCCCCACTCCTTAAACCCTCCTTCCCTCCTCACTGCTTCCCCTCTCCGTCCCACGCCCGTCCCACCCCACCAAACAAGCACATCTAGCCACCATCTTTACACCTGTCCCACCTCCTGCCCCCATCAGTGCGTCACTTATCCTTTCCCCGTCTCTATTCCATATCGGTCAAAGTCTTCTTCATATCATTCTTCTTTTATCATACCTTACTCTACTTCTCATATTCTGTCCCTGATTTCCACTTCCTTTCCTCCTGTCCCTATTCATCACCTCTCTATCTATCCTCTGTTTCTCTCAGTATTTTCATCAAAAGAAAACCATAAACAAACTTATGAAGAAGAAAATGAAGAAGAAACGACAACTAAATAATTAAATAAAAACAGTAGAATAATTATCATTATATTTATGGATAAGCGCTAAACTTGTAAGGGACATACACACACACACCGCCTGGAGAACGGGAGGTAATCAAGTTTGAACCGAGGAGGAGAATGGCAGCTTCAGTTCCTTGGATCAAGATCGCCACCTCAGCATCCAGGAACTTTCCTTGGGAGAAGATGCAGCAAGAGAAGAAAAAACATAGGAGATTCCTTAAACAACGAGGTGGTCTGTTAACGAGACACAGTATGTGGTTTACGGCAATTTATTGAGACGTTTCGCCCACCAGGGACTATATCAGTTAACAAAGTCCCAGCTGGGAGAAACGTCTCCTCAATAGAATGCCGTATAGCGCATTTCCGTGTGTTATTGACGTATCTGCTGTACGTTGCGCCAGTTATACGCACGAGGGCTGTAGCGCTCTCGTTGTTATGTTACTCCCCCTTAGAGTAATAATAATAATAATAATAATAATAATAATAATAATAATAATAATAATAATAATAATTATTATTATTATTATTATTATTATTATTATTATTATTATTATTATTATTATTATTATTATTATTATTATTATTACTATTATTATTATTACTTTCCCCCTTTCCAAAATTTACGCATAAAAATCCAAAAGCAACGCACTAGTGCTTAACTACATATTTATATATATTTAATATTAAAGAAACAAAAATATTAAACAAGATAGAAGGTTTCTGAAACTGTTGTTTTGAATGATATATGAAGATTTTGTTTATTAAAGTGAGGAGAGTTGAGGACAGCGCACTGGTGCTCCCGTTTCTGCGCTGCTCAGTTTGCCTTCACTTAGAAAAGTTACACTAGCTACTGAGTCTTCTGCTACTTTGCTTCAGTGCTTGTGGAGGTGCTTGCTTCAGTGCTTGTGGAGGTGCTTGCTTCAGTGCTTGTGGAGGTGCTTGCTTCAGTGCTTGTGGAGGTGCTTGCTTCAGTGCTTGTGGAGGTGCTTGCTTCAGTGCTTGTACTGATGGTTTCTTTGGTGCATCCAACGACGCTTCCTTCACAGTATGTGACGATGCTTGCTTCAGTGCATGCGATGATGCTTGCTTCAGAGCATGCGATGATGCTTGCTTCAGTGCATGAGACGATGCTTGCTTCAGTGCATGAGAGGATGCTTGCTTCAGTGCATGAGATGATGCTTGCTTCAGATGCTTGCTTCAGTGCATGCGATGATGCTTGCTTCAGTGCATGCGATGATGCTTGCTTCAGTGCATGCGATGATGCTTGCTTCAGAGCATGCGATGATGCTTGCTTCAGTGCATGCGATGATGCTTGCTTCAGTGCATGCGATGATGCTTGCTTCAGTGCATGCGATGATGCTTGCTTCAGTGCATGCGATGATGCTTGCTTCAGTGCATGCGATGATGCTTGCTTCAGTGCATGCGATGATGCTTGCTTCAGTGCATGCGATGATGCTTGCTTCAGTGCATGCGATGATGCTTGCTTCAGTGCATGCGATGATGCTTGCTTCAGTGCATGCGATGATGCTTGCTTCAGTGCATGCGATGATGCTTGCTTCAGTGCATGCGATGATGCTTGCTTCAGTGCATGCGATGATGCTTGCTTCAGTGCATGCGATGATGCTTGCTTCAGAGCATGCGATGATGCTTGCTTCAGTGCATGCGATGATGCTTGCTTCAGTGCATGCGATGATGCTTGCTTCAGTGCATGCGATGATGCTTGCTTCAGTGCATGCGATGATGCTTGCTTCAGTGCATGCGATGATGCTTGCTTCAGTGCATGCGATGATGCTTGCTTCAGTGCATGCGATGATGCTTGCTTCAGTGCATGCGATGATGCTTGCTTCAGTGCATGCGATGATGCTTGCTTCAGTGCATGCGATGATGCTTGCTTCAGTGCATGCGATGATGCTTGCTTCAGTGCATGCGATGATGCTTGCTTCAGTGCATGCGATGATGCTTGCTTCAGTGCATGCGATGATGCTTGCTTCAGTGCATGCGATGATGCTTGCTTCAGTGCATGCGATGATGCTTGCTTCAGTGCGATGATGCTTGCTTCAGTGCGATGATGCTTGCTTCAGTGCATGCGATGATGCTTGCTTCAGTGCATGCGATGATGCTTGCTTCAGTGCATGCGATGATGCTTGCTTCAGAGCATGCGATGATGCTTGCTTCAGTGCATGCGATGATGCTTGCTTCAGTGCATGCGATGATGCTTGCTTCAGTGCATGCGATGATGCTTGCTTCAGTGCATGCGATGATGCTTGCTTCAGTGCATGCGATGATGCTTGCTTCAGTGCATGCGATGATGCTTGCTGCGGTGCATGCGATTGCTTGCTTCAGAGCATGCGATGATGCTTGCTTCAGTGCATGCGATGATGCTTGCTTCAGTGCATGCGATGATGCTTGCTTCAGTGCATGCGATGATGCTTGCTTCAGTGCATGAGACGATGTTTGCTTCAGTGCATGCGATGATGCTTGCTTCAGTGCATGCGATGATGCTTGCTTCAGTGCATGAGACGATGTTTGCTTCAGTGCATGCGATGATGCTTGCTTCAGTGCATGCGATGATGCTTGCTTCAGTGCATGCGATGATGCTTGCTTCAGAGCATGCGATGATGCTTGCTTCAGAGCATGAGACGATGCTTGCTTCAGTGCATGCGATGATGCTTGCTTCAGTGCATGCGATGATGCTTGCTTCAGTGCATGCGATGATGCTTGCTTCAGTGCATGCGATGATGCTTGCTTCAGTGCATGCGATGATGCTTGCTTCAGTGCATGCGATGATGCTTGCTTCAGTGCATGCGATGATGCTTGCTTCAGTGCATGCGATGATGCTTGCTTCAGTGCATGCGATGATGCTTGCTTCAGAGCATGAGACGATGCTTGCTTCAGTGCATGCGATGATGCTTGCTTCAGTGCATGCGATGATGCTTGCTTCAGAGCATGAGACGATGCTTGCTTCAGTGCATGCGATGATGCTTGCTTCAGTGCATGAGACGATGCTTGCTTCAGAGCATGAGACGATGTTTGCTTCAGTGCATGCGATGATGCTTGCTTCAGTGCATGAGATGCGCATGCGATGATGCTTGCTTCATGATGCTTGCTTCAGTGCATGCGATGATGCTTGCTTCAGTGCATGCGATGATGCTTGCTTCAGTGCATGCGATGATGCTTGCTTCAGTGCATGCGATGATGCTTGCTTCAGTACATGCTTGCTTCAGTGCATGCTTGCTTCATGAGACGATGCTTGCTTCAGTGCTTGCTTCAGAGCATGCGATGATGCTTGCTTCAGAGCATGCGATGATACTTGCTTCAGTGCATGCGACGATGCTTGTTTCAGAGCATGCGATGATGCTTGCTTCAGTACATGCGATGATGCTTGCTTCAGAGCATGCGATGATGCTTGCTTCAGAGCATGCGATGATACTTGCTTCAGTACATGCGATGATGCTTGCTTCAGTGCATGCGATGATGCTTGCTTCAGTACATGCGATGATGCTTGCTTCAGAGCATGCGATGATACTTGCTTCAGTACATGCGATGATGCTTGCTTCAGAGCATGCGATGATACTTGCTTCAGTGCATGCGACGATGCTTGTTTCAGAGCATGCGTCGATGCTTGCTTCAGAGCATGCGATGATGCTTGCTTCAGTACATGCGATGATGCTTGCTTCAGAGCATGCGATGATACTTGCTTCAGTGCATGCGATGATGCTTGTTTCAGAGCATGCGTCGATGCTTGTTTCAGAGCATGCGTCGATGCTTGTTTCAGAGCATGCGTCGATGCTTGCTTCAGAGCATGCGATGATGCTTGCTTCAGAGCATGCGATGATGCTTGCTTCAGAGCATGCGACGATGCTTGTTTCAGAGCATGCGTCGATGCTTGTTTCAGAGCATGCGTCGATGCTTGCTTCAGAGCATGCGATGATGCTTGCTTCAGTGCATGCGACGATGCTTGTTTCAGAGCATGCGATGATGCTTGCTTCAGAGCATGCGTCGATGCTTGTTTCAGAGCATGCGTCGATGCTTGCTTCAGAGCATGCGATTATGCTTGCTTCAGTACATGCGATGATGCTTGCTTCAGAGCATGCGATGATACTTGCTTCAGTGCATGCGATGATGCTTGTTTCAGAGCATGCGTCGATGCTTGTTTCAGAGCATGCGTCGATGCTTGTTTCAGAGCATGCGTCGATGCTTGTTTCAGAGCATGCGTCGATGCTTGCTTCAGAGCATGCGATGATGCTTGCTTCAGTGCATGCGACGATGTTTGCTTCAGTGCATGCGACGATGCTTGCTTCAGAGCATGCGACGATGCTTGTTTCAGAGCATGCGTCGATGCTTGTTTCAGAGCATGCGTCGATGCTTGCTTCAGAGCATGCGACGATGCTTGCTTCAGAGCATGCGACGATGCTTGCTTCAGAGCATACGACGATGCTTGCTTCAGAGCATGCGACGATGCTTGCTTCAGAGCATACGACGATGCTTGCTTCAGAGCATGCGACTATGCTTGCTTCAGTGCATGGGGTCATGAAGATCAACGACCAGAGTTCGGGTTTCAGAAACTGATAACGCGTAAGGACGATGAAGCGTGCTCAGTCGACAGCAGCTGCTGCTGGCAACATGCTTCGACGACCCTACAAGGGTCAGTCATACACCACCCGTGCAATGGGAGACAGGTTCGTCCGAAGCCAGAGAAAGATTTTTTTCTAATTCTCTGAATGCAGAGGCCTTCACCGGCATCAAGACTTCACCGACATCAAGACTTCACAGCATCAAGACTTCACCGGCATCACGATTTCACCGATATCAAGCTCCTTTAATGAGGCTAGAGGACTAAAAGGCCTCTAGCACCTCTTGCACATTTGTCCCTTCTCTAGCACGTGAATTAACAACACTAGTAGAACATCTAGGCTCGCTGGTATTTTTTAACTGCAGTTTCACCCCAATCACTAGCATTTTAAACCGGTAGGTTAACATAGTCACCACTGTGACCACAGTGGTGCCTATGCTAATCTTCCTTTAGTGTATAAATACACCTAGTTGGATGAAGCTTATTGTGGCTAGCTGACCCAGTGGCTAACGCGTCGGTCTGGAGTGTTGAGATTCTCTGATCGCGAGTTCTAACCCCGCCCGTGGTATGGTTTGCAGTCGTGTCATTACGATTTCGTGAGTCAACATCCTGAGCATATAGAGCAACATATTGAGCAAATAAACTAACATACTGAGCATGTAAACCAACATACTGAACATATAAACCATTATTTATAACATTTAACCCAGCATGATTTACATAAACCACCATCACATGCGCATAAACCAAAACCACTATCATATAAACCACCAACATTAGAAAATAAACCAGCACCACTAGCATGTTCACCGGCATCAATAACACAGCCTCATTTGCATATACCACCACCACGAGTAAAGTAGTAACACTAGTATATAAATTACTATTACTAGTACAGTATATATATTATTATTACTAGTATATAAGCTATTAACTAGTATATTAATATTATTACTAGTATATATACTATTATTAATTGTATATATACTATTATTACTAGTATATAAACTATGATTACTAGTGTATGTGCTATTATTACTGGTATATGCACTATTATTACTAGTAGATAATACAGAATGCATTGTTCATTTAACAAAACATAGTGACACATATGAACATCAATAACAATATATGGAAGTAAACTGATACAGAGAGATAACCGTCTTAAAATCTCTGGTTAGGATTATTGGGTGAGGGAGGGGGGGTCTCAGGGGTTAATGGGGGCACTTGGTGAGAGGTATTAGGCATGGGTGGGGGCTCAGAGATGGGTGTGGGTTCTCAGACATGAGTGAGGGTTCTCAAACGTGAGTGGGGGTTCTCAGACATGGTTTGGGGGATTGAGCACTACATCATCAGGGGCATTAGGGTTGGGAGTAGGCATGACTACCCACCCACGCCTTATTATTCACCTGAAGGTGGGTGCAACTCCCACCCCATCCACTGCCGCCCATCCCTTGTCTGATGGTAGAATCAGAGACAATTTAACGCTTCCTGTCGGGTTATTCCCTAAGATCTTGATATCCCTGGGGGAATTTATCCTGTTTGCCTCACCTCTCTCTCTCTCTCTCTCTCTCTCTCTCTCTCTCTCTCTCTCTCTCTCTCTCTCTCTCTCTCTCTCTATGTATCTATCTATCTATCTATCTATCTATCTATGTATCTATCTCTGTCTCACAATAATGAGATGAAGTAGAAAAATGAGAGGAAATAAAAAAATATTTTTCTGAAACTCATTGATATATAAAAAGAAGTTACTTTACACAATTAAATAATAACAAAATAACTGAATATGTAATTTTATAGCTAGTAAAGGAAAATACAAAAAAAAGATAATTGGAATTTTAGCTCAAAATATACTGTATGAACAACGAGGTTGGCGTCGACATGTCAACAGAGTTTGCAACTTGATAATGGTCTGGGATAAACCGAAACGTCTAAAAAGAAAACTAGAGAAGGTATTTTATTCTTCTTCTCTGAGAATGGTAATGAGACTTTTTGTTAATAATAAAGAAACATCACCAGTGAGAAAGAAATACGAGTTCACGTTCATATGAGAGCGGCAGCAGCAGTCTGGTCCAAGCAGCTACTGCAGTCTGGTCCAAGCAGCTGCTGTAGTCTGGTCCAAGTAGCTGCTGTAGTCTGGTCCAAGCAGCTACTGCAGTCTGGTCCAAGCAGCTGCTGTACTCTGGCCCAAGCAGCTGCTGCAGTCTGGTCCAAGCAGCTGCTGTAATCTGCTCCAAGCAGCTGCTGTAGTCTGGTCCAAGCAGCTGCTGCAGTCTGGTCCAAGCAGCTGCTGTAGTCTGGTCCAAGCAGCTACTGCAGTCTGGTCCAAGCAGCTGCTGTAAACTGGTCCAAGCAGCTGCTGTAATCTGCTCCAAGCAGCTACTGTAGTCTATCCCAAGCAACTGCTGTAATCTGCTCCAAGCAGCTGCTGCAGTCTGGTCCAAGCAGCTGCTGTAGTCTGGTCAAAGCAGCTGTTGTACTCTGGCCCAAGCAGCTGCTGCAGTCTGGTCCAAGAAGCTGCTGTAGTCTGGTCCAAGTAGCTGCTGCGGTGTGGTCCAAGCAGCTGCTGTACTCTGGTCCAAGCAACTGCTGTAGTCTGGTCCAAGCAGCTGCTGTAATCTGCTCCAAGCAGCTGCTGTACTCTGGTCCGAGCAGCTGTTGTAGTCTGGACCAAGCAGCTGTTGTAATCTGGTCCAAGCAGCTGCTGTAGTCTGGACCAAGCAGCTGCTGCAGTCTGGTCCAAGCAGCTGCTGTAGTCTGGTACAAGTAGCTGCTGTAATCTGCTCCAAGCAGCTGCTGTACTCTGGTCCGAGCAGCTGCTGTAGTCTGGGCCAAGCAGCTGTTGTAATCTGCTCCAAGCAGCTGCTGTAGTCTGGACCAAGCAGCTGCTGCAGTCTGGTCCAAGCAGCTGCTGTAGTCTGGTCCAAGAAGCTGCTGTAATCTGCTCCAAGCAGCTGCTAAACTCTGGTCCAAGCAGTTGCTGCAGTCTGGTCCAAGCAGCTGCTGCAGTCTGGTCCAAGCAGCTGCTGCAGTCTGGTGCAAGCAGCTGCTGCAGTGTGGTCCAAACAGCTGCTGTACTCTGGTCCAAGCAGCTGTTGCAGTGTGGTCCAAGCAGCTGCTGTACTCTGGTCCAAGCAGCTGCTGTACTCTGGTCCAAGCAGCTGCTGCACTCTGGACCAAGCAGCTGCTGCAGTCTGGTCCAAGCAGCTGCTGTAGTCTGGACCAAGCAGCTGTTGTAATCTGCTCCAAGCAGCTGCTATAGTCTGGTCCAAGCAGCTGCTGCAGTCTGGTCCAAGCAGCTGCTGCAGTCTGGTGCAAGCAGCTGCTGCAGTGTGGTCCAAACAGCTGCTGTACTCTGGTCCAAGCAGCTGCTGCAGTGTGGTCCAAGCAGCTGCTGTACTCTGGTCCAAGCAGCTGCTGCACTCTGGTCCAAGCAGCTGATGCAGTCTGGTGCAAGCAGCTGCTGCAGTCTGCTGCAGTCTGCTGCAGTCTGCTCCAAGCAGCTGCTGTACTCTGGTCCAAGCAGCTGCTGCAGTCTGATCCACGCAGCTGCTGTAGTCTGGTCCAAGCTGCTGCTGTACTCTGGTCCAAGCAGCTGCTGCAGTGTGGTCCAAGCAGCTGCTGTAGTCTGCTCAAAGCAGCTGCTGCAGTCTGGTCCAAATCAGCTGCTGTAGTCTGGTCCAAGCAGCTGCTGTGATCTGCTCCAAGCAGCTGTTGTAGTCTGGTCCAAGCAACAGCTGTAATCTGCTCCAAGCAGCTGCTGAAGTCTGGTCCAAGCAGCTACTGCAGTCTGGTCCAAGCAGCTGCTGTAGTCTGGTCCAAGCAGCTACTGCAGTCTGGTCCAAGCAGATGCTGCAATCTGGTCCAAGCAGCTGCTGTAGACTGGTCCAAGCAGCTGATGCAGTCTGGTCCAAGCAGCTGCTGCAGTCTGGTCCAAGCAGCTGCTGTAGTCTGGTCCAAGCGGCTGCTGTACTCTGGTCCAAGCAGCTGCTGCAGTCTGGTCCAAGCAGCTGCTGTAATCTGCTCCAAGCAGCTGCTATAGTCTGGTCCAAGCAGCTACTGCAGTCTGGTCCAAGCAGCTGCTGCAGTCTTGTCCAAGCAGCTGCTGTACTCTGGTCCAAGCAGCTGCTGCAGTCTGGTCCAAGCAGCTGCTGTAATCTGCTCCAAGCAGCTGCTGTAGTCTTGTCCAAGCAGCTACTGCACTCTGGTCCAGGCAGCTGCTGCAGTCTGGTCCAAGCAGCTGCTGTACTCTGGTCCAAGCAGCCGCTGCAGTCTTGCCCAAGCAGCTGCTGCAGTCTGGTCCAAGCAGCTGCTGTAGTCTGGTCCAAGCAGCTGCTGTAGTTTGGTCCAAGCAGCTGCTGTAATCTACTCCAAGCAGCTGCTGTAGTCTGGTCCAAGCAGCTACTGCAGTCTGGTCCAAGCAGCTGCTGTACTCTGATCCAAGCAGCTGCTGCAGTCTGGTCCAAGCAGCTGCTGCAGTGTGGTTCAAGCAGCTCCTGTAGTCTGCTCCAAGCAGCTGCTGTAGTCTGGTCCAAGCAGCTGCTGTACTCTGGTCCAAGCAGCTGCTGCAGTCTGGTCCAAGCAGCTGCTGCAGTCTGGTCCAAGCAGCTGCTGTACTCTGGTCCAAGCAGCTGCTGCAGTCTGGTCCAAGCAGCTGCTGTAATCTGCTCCAAGCAGCTGCTGCAGTCTTGTCCAAGCAGCTACTGCAGTCTGGTCCAAGCAGCTGCTGCAGTCTGGTCCAAGAAGCTGCTGCAGTCTGGTCCAAGCAGCTGCTGTAGTCTGCTCCAAGCAGCTGCTGTACTCCGGTCCAAGCAGCTACTGCAGTCTGGTCCAAGCAGCTGCTGCAGTCTGGTCCAAGCAGGTGCTGCAGTGTGGGCCTTGCAGCTACTGTAGTCTGCTCCAAGCAGCTACTGTAGTCTGCTTAAAGCAGCTGCTGTAGTCGGGTATTAGCAGCTGCTGTACTCTGGCCCAAGCAGCTGTTGCAGTCTGGTCCAAGCAACTGTTGCAGTTTGGTCCAAGCAGCTGCTGCAGTGTGGTCCAAGCACCTGCTGTAGTCTGGTCCAAGCAACTACTGCACTCTGGCCCAAGAAACAATTGTAGTCTGGTCCGAGCAGCTACTGTAGTCTGGTCCCCGTCCAGCTTACGAGGTAGCTTGTACTCCAGAACGAGTACAGCATAAAATATATGGAGCATATCTCCATTTGCGCATATTTTCTGTGTCAGTGGTCGTCATATCTCCACACTGGACGGGCTGACAGTTGCAAGGCTGCATGTTGACACCGACCTGCAACACAAACTTCTTAATTATTCATGGCAAAATTATCACCCTGCTGGTGCATATCTGACTTAATAAACTCCGGGTAGGATGCTACGGGGGCGTTCCCCTGAACGGAGCTTCAGAGCTGTAACGACGTAAGGGTCTGTACCGGAGAGTTTAATGTGTGGTGAGGGAACGATGCTGTGTACTTAGGAGTGTCTAGTGAGGAAGGAAGACTTATACTAACTTGTGTTAAAGTAACGATATGTGTTAGGGATTTCGATATGTGTTAGGTATTTGTGTGGATATATATATATATATGTGCTCTCTGTCTCTCACTCTATCTCTCTCTCACACACACACACACACACACAAACACACACACACACACAAACACACACACACACACACACACACACCGGGGCCAGGAGCTCGGACTCGACCCCCGCAACCTCAACTAGGTGAGTGCACACACACATACACACACACACACACACACACACACACACACACACACACACACACACACACACACACACACACACACACACACACACACACACACACACAACACCGAGCACGTCACCGGGCGCCTGGCAAACCTGAGAATAGCGTTCCGATACCTTAATAAGGAATCGTTCAAGACACTGTACACTGTGTATATTAGGCCCATACTGGAGTATGCAGCATCAGTCTGGAACCCACACCTGGTCAAGCACGTCAAGAAGTTAGAGAAAGTACAAAGGTTTGCAACAAAGCTAGTCCCAGAGCTCAGGGGAATGTCATACGAGGAAAGATTGAGGGAAATCGGACTGACGACACTGGTGGACAGAAGGGTCAGGGGAGACATGATAACGACATACAAGATACTGCGGGGAATAGATAAGGTGGACAGAGATAGGATGTTCAAGAGAGGGGACACAGGAACAAGGGGTCACAACTGGAAGCTGAAGACTCAGACGAGTCACAGGGACGTTAGGAAGTATTTCTTCAGTCATAGAGTCGTCAGGAAGTGGAATAGCCTAGCAAGTGAACTAGTGGAGGCAGGAACCATACATAGTTTTAAGAAGAGGTATGACAAAGCTCAGGAAGCAGAGAGGGAGAGGACCTAGTAGCGATCAGTGAAGAGGCGGGGCCAGGAGCTGAGTCTCGACCCCTGCAACCACAATTAGGTGAGTACAGTTAGGTGAGTACATACACACACACACACACACACACTCATACACACACACACACACACACACACACACACACACACACACATACACACAGACCTGTATCACTGACGTGTATAGTATGCAAGGTCATGGAGAAGATCATCAGGAGGAGAGTGGTGGGGCACCTGGAAAGAAACAAGTGTATAATTGACAACCAGCACGGTTTCAGGGAAGGAAAATCCTGTGTCACAAACCTACTAGAGTTTTATGACAAGGTGACAGAAGTAAGACAAGAGAGAGAGGGGTGGATCGACTGCGTATTTTTGGACTGCAAGAAGGCTTTCGACACAGTTCCTCACAAGAGGTTACTGCAAAAGCTAGAGGACCAGGCACACATAACAGGAAAGGCACTGCAATGGATCAGAGAATATCTGACAGGGAGGCAACAACGAGTCATGGTACGCGACGAGGTGTCAGAGTGGGCGCCTGTGACAAGCGGGGTTCCACAGGGGTCAGTCCTAGGACCTGTGCTGTTCTTGGTATACGTGAACGACATAACGGAAGGGATAGACTCAGAAGTGTCCTTGTTTGCAGACGATGTGAAGTTAATGAGAAGAATCGAATCGGACGAGGATCAGGCAGGACTACAAAGAGACCTGGACAGGCTACAAGCCTGGTCCAGCAACTGGCTCCTTGAATTTAACCCTGCCAAATGCAAAGTCATGAAGATTGTGGAAGGGCAAAGAAGACGCAGACACAATATAGTTTAGATGGCCAAAGACTGCAAACCTCACTCAAGGAAAAAGATCTGGGGGTGAGTATAACACCGAGCATATCTCCTGAGGCGCACATCAATCAGATAACTGCTGCAGCATACGGGCGCCTGGCAAACCTACGGATAGCGTTCCGATACCTCAGTAAGGATTCGTTTAAGACTCTGTACACCATCTACGTCAGGCCCATACTGGAGTATGCAGCACCAGTTTGGAATCCACACCTAGTCAAGCACGTCAAGAAATTAGAGAAAGTGCAAAGGTTTGCAATAAGACTAGTCCCAGAGCTACGGGGATTGTCCTATGAAGAAAGGTTGAGGGAAATCGGCCTGACGACACTGGAGGCCAGGAGGGTCAGGGGAGACATGATAACGACATATAAAATACTGCGCGGAATAGACGAGGTGGACAAAGACGGGATGTTCCAGAGATGGGACACAGACACAAGAGGTCACAGTTGGAAGATGAAGACTCAGATGAATCAAAGGGATGTTAGGAAGTATTTCTTCAGTCATAGAGTAGTCAGGCCATGGAATAGCCTGGAAAGTGATGTGGTGGAGGCAGGAACCATACATAGTTTTAAGGCGAGGTATGATAGAGCTCATGGGGCAGGGAGAGAGAGGACCTAGTAGCAATCAGCGAAGAGGCGGGGCCAGGAGCTGTGACTCGACCCCTGCAACCACAAATAGGTGAGTACAAATAGGTGAGTACACACACATACACACACACACACACACATACACATACACACACATACACACACACACACACACACACACATACACATACACATACACACACACACACACACACACACACACACACACACACACACACACACACACACACACACACACACACACACACACACACACACACAGAACACACACACACACAACACACACACACACACACACACACACACACACACACACACACACACACACACACACACACACACACACACATACACACGTAGTGTAGTGGGTCACAAGCGCCAGGCACCGAGGATCTTAGTGCTTTTAGGGCGTGTTTTAGCAGCTAGAAGCAACCAGTGTTAGTGACAACGTCAGTGAACAACCCTACAATTGATAACCAAAGTATTAGCAAAAATAAATAAAGTAAAGGCAAAAAGTAAAGGCAACAAAATTTCAAAGTGCCAGTTCGTTGAGGCCTAGTTGGCACCTGTTGCCACATTGTTACACATAACAAAGTACAAAGCGAGTGACTAAAGAGAAAAGATCAAATAGAATTAAGAGAGGGTGGCTAACGACAAACTGTGATGTAGCACACAGCGTGAACAAGCTAGCCAGAAAGGGGATATATATATATATATATATATATATATATATATATATATATATATATATATATATATATATATATATATATACATACATACATATACATAAAAATATATATAAGCAGAGGTGGTGGCAGCAGTAGGCCTGAGGGAGTAGAGCCGCCATAACAGGTTGGGTGTCATCACAAATAAGAAGTGTACTTACCAAAAGTGAAGTGTAAATTATAAAAGTAGCAGTATACAAGTGATAAGTGTGGTAAATGAGGACTCAAAAGGGCAACGAGAAAAGAATAGCTGAAGAAGTCAGCGGCGGAAGGGCGAGGTGCACGAGTCATCGTACAGCGAGCATCGTACAGCGAGCATCGTACATCAGGCATCTGGATGGACGTCCCCTCTGAGGAGTAAGGTACAAATCACCTGTTTGTGGTTGGCGGGAAGTTTTGAGTGGTAGAGCCGGCCCTGCGGTCACTGGTAGCTCGCTATCTAAACCCTGCTCCAGAGGGATTATCATACACACAACACCTAGCAGTAGTAGGAAGATAAAATTTGTAGGAGCAAGGAATAGGCAGGAGGATTAAGTCGTGGCTAATGGGACTACAGCCCTGACAACAGTTTTGAGAGATAATGTTTTAGGACACAAAGACAGTACAATCTGAGAAGCAAGTATTGGGTACACATGTAGTAAATGGTAGTACATAACTGGGTGAAAGAATGACTTGTTAACACAGGCTAGTATTATAATTATTAGAATTACTCTCAGTGTTAATGGTATCTTATTAGTATTACAGATACACAGAGGTAAATTGTATTTCTGGGACATATAAACAACTGATGTGCTCACACACACACGCACGCACACACATACACTCGGGGCCAGGAGCTGAGTCCCGACCCCTGTAACCACAACTAGGTGAGTACACACAGCTGATCCTTGGAATTTGACCGCGTCCCCTCACCCCCCCACACACCTTTCCCTCCCCCACAGACCTTCCCCTCCCCGCTCTTGCCTTCACTCCCTCCTATCTTTTCCTTCCCTCGCGTTTCTCTCTCTCATAGCCTTTTTCCCTACTCTCTCTCTCTCTCTCTCTCTCTCTCTCTCTCTCTCTCTCTCTCTCTCTCTCTCTCTCTCTCTCTCTCTCTCTCTCTCTCTCTCTCTCTCTCTCTCTCTCTCTCTCCCTCTCTCTCTCTCCCTCTCTCTCTCCCTCTCTCTCTCCCTCTCTCTCTCCCTCTCTCTCTCCCTCTCTCTCTCCCTCTCTCTCTCCCTCTCTCTCTCCTCTCTTTCTCTCTCCCTCTCTCTCTTCTCTTCCTCTCTCTCTTCCTCTCTCTCTTCCTCTCTCTCTTCCCTCTCTCTCTTCCTCTCTCTCTTCCTCTCTCTCTTCCTCTCTTCCTCTCTCTCTTCCTCTCTCTCTTCCTCTCTCTCTTCCTCTCTCTCTTCCTCTCTCTCTTCCTCTCTCTCTTCCTCTCTCTCTCCCTCTCTCTCTCTCCCTCTCTCTCTCACTCCCATAACCCTATCTCTCACCCTCCTCTCTCTCTATAGGCTTCTCTCTCCATCTCTCCATTTCTCTCTCTCATAGCCTTTTCCCTCGCCCTCCTCTCTCTCTCTCTCTCTCCCATAACCCTATCTCTCACCCTTCTCTCTCTCTATAGGCTTCTCTCTCCATCTCTCCATTTCTCTCTCTCATAGCCTTTTCCCTCGCCCTCCTTTCTCCCTCTCTCTCTCTTTCTCTCCCTCTCCCTCTCCCTCTCTTTCTCCCTCTCTCTACCCTTTCTCTCCCCCCCTCACATTTCTCTCTCTCCCCCTTGGTCTTATCCCTCACCCCCATACTCTCTCCTCTCTCTCCCTCTTTCTACCCTTTCTCTCTCCTCTCTCTCCCTCTTCTACCCTTTCCTCTGCCCCCCCCGCACCCTCTCCCTCCTCTAGCCTTCTGTCTGTGGTAATAAAAAAAAGAAAAAAAAAAAAAAAAACAACAAAAAACAAAACAAAAAAAAAAAAAAATTTGTGGCCTTAGAGGACGGAAAACCAGAGATCTGGTAGACGAACCAGGGAGGAAAGACTGGGAGTTAGAGCTCCAAAAAAGGGAGGAAGAGTGGGGAAGGAAGATAGTAGAGCTTGGTAAGAAAATGGAGGAGCGGATAGCTGAAGAGTGCAGGAAGTGGGAAGTACAGGTCTTAGCAGCAGAAGCTAGGATACAGTGCTTAGAAGAGAAACTGCAAAGCCTGAAACAGATTAGAGAGACAAATGACAATTCAGATGTGACATCAGGAAATTCAAAGTCAGGCGCAGACAAGGGGACGGTAAGCAACAACGGAGACATGCCGTACACGAAGGCCCTATCAGACCCACGTGGGGCCAGGGAAAAGACGATGAGCACACTAAGATCAAACGACAGGTCCGAAGACAATGAAGGTATGCTATATGCAGAGATTCTAACAGCCAACTGCAGTAGCAAGGGACAGCTGGTCAGGAAAGACAGTTCACTGAGAATAGAAGTTTCAGATATGACAGGGACTGAAGGCAAGAACATGTCAATGGAAGGAAATAAAATGCCTCAGAGGAAGCAGATGGAGACTCAGTGGGAGGAGGAAAGGGCGAGGTCAGTTTTTGTGTACGGGCTCCAAGAAGCCAAGGGGGACAACTTTGAAGAAATAAAACAGGAGGAGAAAAAAATGATTGAAGGCATCATGAAAACAATAGGGGAGGGCGATATGACCCAGGTGACAAATTTTCAGAGAATTGGGTGGTTTGCGAGTGGAAGGATACGGCCTGTCAGAGTAACTTTCAAGGAAGAATCAGTTCGAACCAGGATTCTGCAAGAGAAAGCAAGACTGAGGGACAAAGAGGGGTACCAGAGAGTATACCTCGACCGCGACAGAACACAAGAAGAAAGGACTACACTGAAAGAGAGGGTACAGAGACGCAAGGAGGAACGAGAAGCAACGAAAATGAGCAGGACCCAGACACAGGAGAAAGGGCAAACACACCCCACAGAATCTCCCACCAAAAGACTCCAACCGCGACATTCCCAACGCAACTGAGCAACCTATACTACAACCCACTCACTGTTCCCTCTGCCACCAACCCCCATATCACAAACCTCACCCCAACAGCTGTCCCTTATGGGCATTCTGACCCCACCCCCATCAACACAAACCCCACCTACACCACAGCCCCATATAGGCCCCCACCAAGGCTCTCGCTCCCCCAACCCCAATATTCTTGCATGACCACAATGATAGAAAAGAAACTGAAGGTTTGGTACACAAACGCGGATGGAATAACGAATAAACATGAGGAGTGGAACGAAAGAATCAGTGAAAAATCCCCAGACATCATAGCAGTCACAGAAACAAAACTCGCTGAGACAATAACAGACACAGTCTTCCCAACAGGATATCAGATCCTGAGGAAAGATAGAAGGAGTAGAGGGGGAGGAGGGGTTGCACTGCTCATAAAACACCGATGGGGATTTGAGGAAATGGAAGGCATGGACATGATTGGAGAAAGAGACTACATTGTAGGTACAATTCAGTCCGGAGAACATAAAGTAGTCATTGGAGTGATGTATAACCCACCACAGAACTGCAGGAGGCCAAGAGAGGAGTACGAAGAAAACAACAGGGTGATGGTGGACACACTGGCTGAGGTGGCAAGAAGAGCTCACTCGAGCAGAGCAAAGTTACTGGTAATGGGCGATTTCAACCACAGGGAGATCGACTGGGAAAACCTGGAGCCACATGGGGGTCCCGAAACATGGAGAGCCAAGATGATGGATGTGGTACTTGAAAACCTCATGCATCAACATGTCAGGGACACAACCAGAGAGAGAGGGGAGGATGAGCCAGCAAGACTGGATCTTGTGTTCACCCTGAGCAGTTCAGACATTGAGGACATCACTTACGAGAGGCCCCTTGGAGCTAGCGATCACGTGGTTCTGAGTTTTGACTATATAGTAGAGTTACAAGTGGAGAAGGTAACAGGAACTGAAGGGGACAGGCCAAACTATAAAAGGGGGGACTACACAGGTATGAGAAACTTCCTGCAGGAGGTTCAGTGGGACAGAGAAATGGTAGGAAAATCAGTAAACGAGATGATGGAATATGTGGCAACAAAGTGCAAGGAGGCAGAGGAAAGTTTTGTTCCCAAGGGAAACAGAAATAATAGGAAGACCAAAACGAGTCCTTGGTTTACCCGAAGGTGTAGGGAGGCAAAAACTAAGTGCAACAGAGAATGGAAAAGGTACAGGAGGCATAGGACCCAGGAAAACAAGGAGATTAGTAGAAGAGCCAGAAACGAGTATGCACAGATAAGGAGGGAGGCCCAGCGACAGTATGAAAACGACATAGCATCGAAAGTCAAATCTGACCCGAAACTGCTGTATAGCCACATTAGGAGGAAGACAACAGTCAAGGACCAGGTGATAAGGCTGAGGAAAGAAGGTGGAGAACTCACAAGAAACGATCAAGAGGTATGTGAGGAGCTCAACACGAGATTTAAGGAAGTATTTACAGTAGAGACAGGAAGGACTCTGGGGGGACAGACCAGATGGGGACACCAGCAAGGAATACACCAACAAGTGTTGGACGACATACATACAGATGAGGAGGAGGTGAAGAAACTGCTAAGGGACATCGATACCTCAAAGGCAATGGGACCGGACAACATCTCCCCGTGGGTCCTTAGAGAGGGAGCAGATATGTTGTGCGTGCCACTTACCACAATCTTCAACACGTCCCTGGAAACTGGGCAACTGCCTGAGGTATGGAAGACGGCAAATGTAGTTCCCATTTTTAAAAAAGGAGACAGAAAAGAGGCACTAAACTATAGACCTGTGTCATTGACGTGTATAGTATGCAAAATTATGGAGAAGATTATCAGGAGGAGAGTGGTGGAGCACCTGGAACGGAACAAGAGTATAAATGCCAACCAGCACGGATTCACGGAAGGCAAATCCTGCGTCACAAACCTTCTGGAGTTTTATGATAAAATAACAGAAGTAAGACACGAGAGAGAGGGGTGGGTTGATTGCATCTTCTTGGACTGCAAGAAGGCCTTTGACACAGTTCCTCACAAGAGATTAGTGCAGAAGCTAGAGCATCAGGTGCATATAACAGGAAGGGCACTGCAATGGATCAGAGAATACCTGACAGGGAGGCAACAACGAGTCATGGTACGTAATGATGTATCACAGTGGGCACCTGTGACGAGCGGGGTCCCACAGGGGTCGGTCCTAGGACCAGTGCTATTTTTGGTATATGTGAACGACATGACGGAAGGGTTAGACTCAGAAGTGTCCCTGTTTGCAGATGATGTGAAGTTAATGAGGAGAATTAAATCTGATGAGGACCAGGCAGGACTTCAAAGAGACCTGGACAGACTGGACACCTGGTCCAGCAAATGGCTTCTCGAATTTAATCCTGCCAAATGCAAAGTCATGAAGATAGGGGAAGGGCACAGAAGACCACAGACAGAGTATAGGCTAGGTGGCCAAAGACTGCAAACCTCACTCAAGGAGAAAGATCTTGGGGTGAGTATAACACCGAGCATGTCTCCGGAAGCACACATCAATCAGATAACTGCTGCAGCATATGGGCGCCTGGCAAACCTGAGAACAGCATTCCGATACCTTAGTAAGGAATCATTCAAGACACTGTACACCGTGTATGTCAGGCCCATACTGGAGTATGCAGCACCTGTTTGGAACCCGCACTTGATAAAGCACGTCAAGAAACTAGAGAAAGTACAAAGGTTTGCGACAAGGTTAGTTCCAGAGCTAAGGGGAATGTCCTATGAAGAAAGATTAAGGGAAATCGGCCTGACGACACTGGAGGACAGGAGGGTCAGGGGAGACATGATAACGACATATAAAATACTGCGTGGAATAGACAAGGTGGACAAAGACAGGATGTTCCAGGGAGGGGACACAGAAACAAGAGGCCACAATTGGAAGTTGAAGACACAAATGAGTCAGAGAGATAGTAGGAAGTATTTCTTCAGTCATAGAGTTGTAAGGCAGTGGAATAGCCTAGAAAATGACGTAGTGGAGGCAGGAACCATACACAGTTTTAAGACGAGGTTTGATAAAGCTCATGGAGCGGGGAGAGAGAGGGCCCAGTAGCAACCGGTGAAGAGGCGGGGCCAGGAGCTAGGACTCGACCCCTGCAACCACAAATAGGTGAGTACAAATAGGTGAGTACACACACACACACACACACACACACACACACACACACACACACACACACACGACCACCAAGCCTATTCTCTGTCTGCGGTCTTCTGTGCCCTTCCCCGATCTACATGACTTTGCATATGGCAGGGTTGAATTTGAGAAGCCAGTTGCTGGACCACGAATCCAGCCTGTCCAGGTCTCTTTGAACTCCTGCCTGATCCTCATCTGATTTAATTCTCCTCATTAACTTCACATCAAGTGCGAACAGGGACACCTCTGAGTCTATCCCTTCCATCATGTCATTCACATATACCAAAAATAGCACTGGTCCTAGGACCGACCTCTGTGGGGCCTCGCTCGTGATACCTCACCACGTACCATGACTCATTGTTCCCTCCCTGTCAGGTATTCTCTGATCCATTGCAGTGCCCTTCCCGTTATACGCGCCTGATCCTCTAGTTTCTGCCCTAATCTCTTGTGAGGAACTGTGTCGAAGGCCTCCTTGCAGTCCAAGAAAATTCAATCAACCCACCCCTTTCTCTCGTGTCTTATTTCTGTTACTTTATCATAAAACTCCAGGTTTGTGACACAGGATTTGCCTTCCATGAAACCGTGCTGGTTGTCGTTTATACTGTTGCTCCGTTCTAGGTGCTCCTCCACTCTCCTCCTGATAATCTCCATGACTTTGCATACTGTACACGTCAGTGACACTGGTCTGTAGTTTAGTGCCGCTTTTCTGTCTCCTTTTTAAAAATTGGAACTACATTTGCCGTCTCCATACCTCGGGTAGTTGCCCAGTTTCAAGGGATGTGTTGAAGATTGTGGTTAATGGCACACACAGCATTTCTGCTCCTTCTCTAAGGACCCACGGGGAGATGTCCGGTCCCATTGCCTTTGAGGTATCAAGGTCACTTAGCAGCTTCTTCACCTCCTCCTCAGTTGTATGTATGTCATCCAGCACTTGTTGGTGCATTCCCTGCTGGTCCCCACCTCTGTGTGTGTATGTGTGTGTGTGTGTGTGTGTGTGTGTGTGTGTGTGTGTGTGTGTTTGTTTGTGTGTGTGTGTGCGTGTGTGTGTGTGTGTGTGTGTGTGTGTGTGTGTGTGTGTGTGTGTGTGTGTGTGTGTGTGTATGAGTGTGTGTTTGTGTGTACTCACCTAATTACTCACCTAATTGTGGTTGCAGGGGTCGAGACTCAGCTCCTGGCCCCGCCTCTTCACTGATCGCTACTAGATCCTCTCTCTCTCTGCTTCCTGAGCTTTGTGTATGTATGTGTGTGTGTGTGTGTGTGTGTGTGTGAGTGTGTGTGTGTGTGTGTGTGTACTCACCTAATTGTACTCACTTAATTGTGGTTGCCGGGGTCGATACTCAGCTCCTGGCCCCGCCTCTTCACTTGTCATACCTCTTCTTAAAACTATGTATGGTTCCTGCCTCCACTACTTCACTTGCTAGGCTATTCCACTTCCTGACGACTCTGTGACTGAAGAAATACTTCCTAACGTCCCTGTGACTCCTCTGAGTCTTCAGCTTCCAATTGTGACCACTTGTTTCTGTGTCCCCTCTCTGGAACATCCTGTCTGTGTCCACCTTGTCTATTCCCCGCAGTATCTTGTATGTCGTTATCATGTTTCCCGTGACCCTTCTGTCCTCCAGTGTCGTCAGTCCGATTTCCCTCAACCTTTCCTCGTACGACATTCCCCTGAGCTCTGGAACTAGCCTTGTTGCAAACCTTTGTACTTTCTCTAACTTCCTGACGTGCTTGACCAGGTGTGGGTTCCAGACTAGTCCTGCATACTCCAATATGGGCCTAACATACACAGTGTGTGTGTGTGTGTGTGTGTGTGTGTGTGTGTGTGTGTGTGTGTGTGTGTGTGTGTGTGTGTGTGTGTGTGTGTGTGTGTGTGTGTGTGTGTGTGTGTGTGTGTGTGTGTGTGTGTGTGTGTGTGTGTGTGTGTGTGTGTGTATGTGTGTGTGTGTGTGTGTGTGCCATCCTCTTTTCTTGGATCGTTCCGAATTGTCTCCTATTTCCCAGCTGTTATTATTACCTTTGTGAGGAGGGGTAAACCCATAGGGGTTTACCGCTCCGCCATGAAGGTAATAATAGTGGTAATCATAATTTAACAATGGGTGATAAAATAACAATCTTTGTCTCGCGGTCTCATCTTCCCGTAACTGAAATGATTTCTGAACCTGACTGTGTTGCCGCACCTGATTTTCACCATGTTACTCACAGCTGGTGGCCTTTGTATATGTTCTGCATCCGTTGTGCCTTACTGATGTAGCGCTTTCTCATGAATATAATAATAATATATCCCTTGTATATTATTGCAATCGAGAAGTGGCGGTTAGACTTAGAAGGTCGGCCGAGACCCGAAGTCCAAGAATATAGGTCCACTGGAAGCACTTCCTGCAGGAGATTGAGAGGAGCTTCCTCATCACTTTCACTCGAAGCAAAGCACCTCTAACACATCGCTTTCAGTAGTAAATGGCCACTCTTTTGTATAAAAAAGTAAACACTTCCGCTTCAGCGGTTTGCCGTTATTCGCAGGGTTAACAGCACCCTGATTGCCAGACAGCAATCATTCGAGCTTCAGCCATAACTCAGCCAATCACCGGGTCCCAGCCACAGAGTCAGTAAATATATTTCCGTTTCTACTCCATCGACACTTTTGAAGAGTCACTAATCAGGTCACTAAGACCCGTCCCAGGATGCAGTTTATTGAAAATACATCCATATTTATACAAGCATTTGTCGATCATCTTCATCTTAGACCATTGTCTGTAGGCCTGAACATGGTGGTCAGTCTCAGATATTTCCCGACGCCCGGCCCAAAGTCGCTGGTGAGCCCACTGTAACCACATTTCTTGCTGAAATTTTGAG
Source organism: Cherax quadricarinatus (assembly GCF_038502225.1). Classification (NCBI taxonomy): domain Eukaryota; kingdom Metazoa; phylum Arthropoda; class Malacostraca; order Decapoda; family Parastacidae; genus Cherax; species Cherax quadricarinatus. The sequence goes on from NC_091316.1 coordinate 24,807,057, forward strand.
AAGAGCTCCACCCTCGTCGTGCGCCTGAATGAAAACACCATCAAAGTATGTGAACCAGTTGTTAATGGTTGTATTACTTTTACTTAACAACACAGTCGACAGAACTGCTTGCTGTGCCCTCATGCGTCCCAGCTATAGCGCCCAAGGCACCTCAGTTGACGTAGCCTTACATGAGCCTCAGTACCTTGAATAAAAACTCTAAATGTAAAAATGCAACAAAAATCAAATGGCTCTTGTTCATCTGCAATCTATTTTTCTTTTCCGTCACTCTCCCGTTCACAGTTGTGCCTTACACTTTTTCTCATCTCCTTAAAAAGACTTCTTTCAAGAAATCTCATTCTTTTCTTAGTCTCTTTTCCATTATGAGAAGGAACCACACATGAGCCCTGACAATGCTTCAGAATTTTCTCTCATATTTTTTAAATTCATTTTTACATTGCAACGCTTATTTATTTTTTATTAAAAATAGTATTAAATTAATTTAGTGTTTTTTTTCCTAGCTTTAAAATAAATGTCAGCATTGCTAAACAATAAATATAACTAGAGCATATAACGGTTATATTGGAAAAAATGTTCAGTGTAATTTTTATAAACATGAACATTATATCCACATAATTATATCCCCAGAAACATTTTAACAACATACAATTTAAAATCCCCAAGAAAATACTTACAAACTAAATTCTTACAAAAGTGATAAAATTTTCTGAACATATATCCCATAAACCCAAAAAATATATAGATACAGGGTGAATATACTGTGTATTTATTTATAAAAGTTCACTAACTAAATAAAAAAAAATAGTGAGCAGTCTTACGAAATATTGTTTGGGTAATACATTTCTTAACCTTTTACGGTCAATGTGTCAGAGAGAGGATAAAGCACTTCACCACAAGTCTTCGCTCACGTTGAACCTCATTCTTTGATTTTAATCCGTGTTGCAAACACCCGGTGCAAATCGACACTTAATTGATGCATTGTGCAACGACGTGTTGCCATATAACGATAGATGTTTTTAATAATTGATTTAGAGTAATAAATTGATGTGAATGAAAATGCAGAGATAGCCGAGAGGCGCAAACACGGACAGGAAATGGAGGTCATGCCTGAAGATGACGGGATTGTGGTTGTCAAGGTGAGAGGTGCAAGCGTGGTGTGGGTGCACGTGTGGGTGTGGGTGCTATCGTGGGTGTGAATGAGCAGCCAGTGACTTGGTCTGAGTAACTAAGTGGATATGTCGATGGGTGTGGGTACGTGCATGGTTGTGTAGATGGTTGTGGGCACGTACGTGGTATGTAGGTGGGTGTGGGTGCGTTCATGGAAATGTAGGGGACTAATGAAGTGTAGGTGAGTGTGGAGGTGCCATGGGGTGGGGATGCATACTTGGATGGTTTAGAAAGACACGTAAGCAAACACAATGACATATTTATTAGAAAACGTTTCGGTTCTGGGACCTTTACCAAGGTCCCAGGACCGAAACGTTTTCTAATAAATATGTCATAGTGTTTCCTTACGTGTCTTTCTAAACCAACTTGTCGGTATTTATTACCAAGGTTTATACCATGCATACATGGATATATAAGAGGGTGTGGTTGTATACGTAGCTGTGTAAGTTGGTGTGGAAGTGTAGTATGCGTAGAGTGCAGTGCGTGCGTCTGTATACAAAAGTGAGAGTATAGGATAGTGTAGGAATATAATAAACTCCTTTGTGTATGCATATATGTGGGTATGCTCATGGGTGTGGCTGAGAACAGGGCCAACTGAGAATGGATGTCAAAAAATTGATAGTTCATTGGAGTGGGCGTGTGTGTGTGTGTGTGTGTGTCTGTGTTTACCTATTTGCAATTACCTATACATAGTTACATGTACAGAGCTATGCTCTTTACCTTGGTGGAAGTGTGTTTGTGTGTTGTGGGTGACATCCTTGGGCCCAGGAGAGGTCCAGTATAATTTAGATTAAGGTGGACTTGGAAGCGAGCTGAGGTACGATAATAGTTCTTAGCTTGTAAATTCAGAGACTGAAAAAATGTGCTGAAATACATCTTACAGGTAAACAAGAAAACAGCAATGACAATGAGACTGTTGTTTTATCTACATGTGGGATGAACTACAGCATCGCCATGCGTTCTTTATACTGGTTTATAATCATGCAAAAATATGCATGTGGTTTTTGACTGTGATTATGGATATAGCGTTGTTTTTAATACATTGTGATTACAACATCTGAAGTAAGTCAGAAAATTAATAGCGATAACACTAAATTCCTAAAAAAAAAATTATAGTTATGGCAGTGAAATAATGATTTTTTTGTATATATATATTTAAAGCACTAGAGAATATAGCCTCGTGGTTGTAGTGTGTCAGTAGATCAAACACTTGATGTCAGCTTCTGAGTGAGAGAGATCTTCACCCATGACTGTTTAACTGCTTATAATGTGATGTATGATATTGTCGCCTTGTGGTCTCCAGGGTAAACATGACGTAGCTACAACCTCAACGGCCACCATGCTTGAATTTTGTTATTCTGTACACTCGTCAGGACCGTAGAGAAAGTATATGATGGAAAAAAAAGCGGAAAAATATAATTTTTTAATTCTTTATTTTCTGTCTGTCTGTCTGTCTGTCTGTCTCTCTCTCTCTCTCTCTCTCTCTCTCTCTCTCTCTCTCTCTCTCTCTCTCTCTCTCTCTCTCTCTCTCTCTCTCTCTCTCTCTCTCTCTCTCTCTCTCTCTCTCCTTCCTCTCTTTCACTCTATATCCTTCATTAATCTTAATATCTCTTCTCTACATTTTCGTACACCTCTATTCCTTAATTTTTACTTTATATTGTGTTGAGGTAGCGCTTATTTTAGTCACTAATTAGTGTCCTCCAGTGGATATCTTATAATCGCATACCCAGCTAACGTAGAACAATTTCCACACCCATTTGGTATGATAATTCAGATGCAGTAGATTCCTCTTAATTGCATACCTAATGGGCTTCTTAGCTTTATGTATCTAGCCAGGAGACGCAATTATACGGAACATATATGCAGATTTTCCATGAGAAATGTAGTTCACAATTGCATATAATTATCAGGTAGGCGATTACGCGTAATGCATTGTATATGTACGTGATAATTGCATGCTCTGCCTGCCTGCATATGTTGGGCACGTCAGCTGCGCAATTATGGACAATATATTGCAACCGGGCTGAACCTGTTGTGCTTTTTAGCCGTGTTTAGAGGTGGGCTGCAGGTCTTCCAGTCTGAACTGATTCTTTAAGTTCAGCACATTGAAACTGCCACTGTTAAAACGGCCTCAGTTGAAACGTCCTTGTGAAAAAAAAAAGTTTCAGGGCAAAACATTCAAACAAAAACACTTCCCATTCGAGACCATAGCCTCTTCACCTAGATACTGAGTTTTATCTCTGTAATTATGTCCAAAACTATAAATCTCTAGCTTACACTCCTTCCGTTGTCTTATAAGTCTTCTACCGGTTGTCTCATGGGAAAACTGTCAACTTGGTGCTATAAGAGTGAGACTGCCGCCGTCCTAAAACCAACAGGAGACTTTGAGTCTACAGTCTCAAGACTTCACAACATCCCAAGACTAAAACTTACTTTGCTAGAGACTTTTAAATTTTAAACCACCTCAGCCAACACGTCCACAGTTGTAATACAAAAATCCACAGTGTAAAACATTGAGATAGAACCTCCTCCGTTAGGCTGCGACGTCCCACATCTTAGGAACGTATGAGCAAATAAGTTACACACATGGGGGTCGATCGCAGTACAGGCCACAGCGTCGAGAAATACGGGAGGCCTTCACGAGCCTTCCACCTAACTACGGCATTGTGATGCCAACCTTGTACGGTAAAGTAGATACTGTTATAGACCGTGTACGGATAATGATGGGCATAGAGGAGAGCGGGAGGGAGGAAGAAAGGGTAAGATAGACAGACGGAGGATACTGAAAGAGAAAAATGAAGGGAGTTGGAGAAAAAAATGTTGTGTCGGTTTGGTTGGAACTGGAAGAGTGGAATAAGAAATGAAAAAGACAAACTAGGAAAGAAAGAAGAAATTGAAGGAGGAAAAGACTGAGGAAGAACACGGCAGGGAAAGAAATGTGGAGGGAGAGGGGAAGGAAAGATGGAAGGAAGGAAGGAAGGAAGGAAGGAAGCAAGCAAGGAATAAAGGAAAGACTAAAGGAAGGAAGAAAGGAAGGAAAGAAGGAAGGAAGGAAGGAAGGAAGGAAGGAAGGAAGGAAGGAAGGAAGGAAGGAAGGAAGGAAGGAAAGAAGGAAGGAAGGAAGGAATAAAGGAAGGAATAAAGGAAGGAAGGAAGGAAGGAAGGAAGGAAGGAAGGAAGGAAGGAAGGAAGGAAGGAAGGAAGGAAGGAAGGGCAAGAGAGACGGAAGACAGGGAAGAGAAACATGCAGGAAGCTGGAGAGAGATTGCTGTGTCAGGTTGGTTGGAAAAGAAAGAGTGGAAAAGGAAAAGGAGAAAAAAAAGCTAGAAAAGAGAGTGGAAAATGAAGGAGGGAAAGACTGAAGGGAAGAACACTGAAGAGAAAGAGAAAGATGGAGGGAAGGGGAGAGTATAAGGAAACAAGTGGGAGAAGTGTTTCTTGTGTAGTCCATGATTTGACTTGATGGTTCCAGTGGACACAAACAGTCCTGTAATGTATCAAGTTTATCCGATATCTACAGTGTTTTGTACCCCAACTGATATCAGTTGTTACCGATATCAGTTTATTCTTGCAGATATTTGTGTTGCACCCCTTGTCTCGGAGTTCAGTGCTGCTTCATTTTATTGAATCAGTTTTGTATTTGAAATAGTTTTTCATGTTCGGGTTTATCAAATTGTTTATATTTCGTCTAGTTTATTTCGCTTTTTTTCCGTACCCGTATCATCTGAAGAAATTTTTAAACCTAGTTTCGATGTGGCATACATATGTTGTGCAGAATAGGTAAAACTTGCGAATTTGGCTTAAATAGCAACGCTCTTCTTACCGAATAAGGCAAACAAAAATTTGTGTATACAATAATTTCGCAAAAATCATTCTGAACTTAATGAAAGAATATATTTCATTGTATTTGTTTATTATTAAATTATTGTAAACTTATTTAAAATACATTTAGTTGGATTAGGCTAAATTAAATTGCGCTTGTTATAATAAGGTTAGGTAAGTTTTCTAAGATTCTTTTGCTACAAAGTTATTAATTTATGTATTAATATAAATGAAAAAATATATCTTTAAACGTATAAGAGAAAATTTTAGAAAGGACTTAATTTTAAATGAGTTCTCTCTAACTGACCAGTTTTACCTATTCGGCACGACATTATATATATATATATATATATATATATATATATATATATATATATATATATATATATATAAGAGAGAGAGAAAGAAAAAAAGAGAGAGAATAAATTACCCATCTGTAGGGTACACACACATACATGTAGAGCTGCTCTGTTCAAGAATTTAATTAGTACTGAATAGACAATTCGAACGTTTTCAGATATAATCTTCGAAGGGCATTTCACATTATGGGTGTCTGTCTATTTGTCTGTTTAAATCGTCAGCGATAACAGGAAGATCACCGCAGAGACATTGCCGAGATGGCACGTACGTTTTAAACTGGTATTATCGGCGAGGTACTGTGATTGATCGAACCTCCATGTCCGGAGTGTGATTCTATCTTGGGTACTTTACAGCGGCGACGCCAGATAAGTTCCTGCGGGTGATGGTGGTAGTGGCGTCCTCTTGAGGTGGGTGGGAGGAGTTGTGTGGGTGTGCTAGCTCTCTGTCTGTCGCTTTAATTACCTCTATGTGTTTTAGTCTGTTGCTTGGCTGCGTTCTGGACTCAGACTCTATGTGTGCGCCAGTCCTCTCTCTCTCTCTCTCTCTCTCTCTCTCTCTCTCTCTCTCTCTCTCTCTCTCTCTCTCTCTCTCTCTCTCTCTCTCTCTCTCTCTCTCTCTCTCTCTCTCTCTCTCTCTCTCTCTGTCTCTTGCAATATTGAGATGAGATGAAGCAGACAAACGGGAGGAAATAAAAAATAAATAATCTTCTGAAACTTACGGAAGTGATAAAAAAAGTTAATTTACACAATTAAATACTAATAACACACAAACCAGGAAATACAATAAAGAAGACGGATCAAAATACAAATCATCATGACACCATACACTAAGAAATAAAATAATATGTAATAATGAACAACGAGAGAAACGCATCGCGGCAAAAGCAGAATGAAGAACTACTCAAATAGGTGAAAAAAAAAGCTAGAGGAATAACTAACAAAACGTAAATATACGAGTAAAGAAAAACAGAGCAAAAAATGCCAGACACTGATAAAGAAAGCTGAAATAAAAACACACAAAGCGGCGTAAAAAAAAAATTAGCATGTTATAAACAGGGGAAAAAAAGAAGATGACAATTACATTTCGAGGTGATAGAATCTTCCTCAGGTTACAGACGAGGAGCAAAAATATCATCAGCTAGAACAAGAATTTCTGAGAAATGCTAAAGATGGAGCAGCCAGATGACTGCAAAGATGTGACAGTGAGGCAAGACTTAACAAAGATGTGACAGTGAGGCGAGACTTAACAAAGATGTGACAGTGAGGCGAGACTTAACAAAGATGTGACAGTGAGGCGAGACTTAACAAAGATGTGACAGTGAGGCGAGACTTAACAAAGATGTGACAGTGAGGCGAGACTTAACAAAGATGTGACAGTGAGGCGAGACTTAACAAAGATGTGACAGTGAGGCGAGACTTAACAAAGATGTGACAGTGAGGCAAGGCTTAACAAAGATATATGACAGTGAGGAAAGACTTAACAAAGATATGACAGTGAGGCAAGACTTAACAAAGATGTGACAGTGAGGCAAGACTTAAGAAAGATGTGACAGTGAGGCAAGACTTAAGAAAGATGTGACAGTGAGGCAAGACTTAAGAAAGATGTGACAGTGAGGCAAGACTTAACAAAGATATGACAGTGAGGCAAGACTTAACAAAGATGTGACAGTGAGGCAAGACTTAACAAAGATGTGACAGTGAGGCAAGACTTAACAAAGATGTGACAGTGAGGCGAGACTTAACAAAGATATGACAGTGAGGCAAGACTTAACAAAGATGTGACAGTGAGGCAAGACTTAACAAAGATGTGACAGTGAGGCGAGACTTAACAAAGATGTGACAGTGAGGCAAGACTTAACAAAGATATGACAGTGAGGCAAGACTTAACAAAGATGTGACAGTGAGGCAAGACTTAACAAAGACAAGACAGTGAGGCAAGACTAAACAAAGATATGACTGTGAGGCAAGACTTAACAAAGGAGGAAAAGCCAGATATATAAGAAAGAAAAAATAACCGAAAATTACCTCATTAAGAGGGCGATATATACAGATTGATCTTCAATGCTTAATTTTATTTAAGTCCAACTGGGTTTCTCATTTTCTAACAACTAGAATTCATTACATTTAACAGTAATGGACAATATTATATATATATATATATATATATATATATATATATATATATATATATATATATATATATATATATATATACAGGAACGATCACATAATAAAAGTAACAGTTCTAAACAGTTTGTGTATAAATGTGTCACTGAGAGGTAGTTACTTCCGTTGAAGAGCGAGGGTCAAGAGTCTTGGACAGTGAAATTTACAACTCTCATAAATGGTGTGACGGAGTTATATTAGGTGAAGAGAAAGTGTTTCTTGTTTCTCTATGTGGAGTAACTGACTAGTACTGAAACTGCTGAAACTGTGTGTGTAAGTGTGTATGTGTATGTGTGTGTGTGTGTGTGTGTGTGTGTGTGTGTGTGTGTGTGTGTGTGTGTGTGTGTGTGTGTGTGTGTGTGTGTGTGTGTGTGTGAGCTACAGGCCTAGTTTTACGATTGTTAATCACCACAACATATTTGTAGACCAATTTAACAAAAAAATTATATCTATATTCTCTCTCTCTCTCTCTCCCTTACTACTGTGTGACCGACAACATGGCGCCAGAAAAGGTTGTTCTGCAACTGATCTATTGCTTAACGTCTCCATTATGTGGCACAAGCCCCTGGAAGGTTCAGAGACCAACCGTTTACTTGTATATCACTGGTAAAACACTCAGACAAGTACGTGAATAAGACACAATATGCTGTTTAAGGCATTTATTGCCAAGACATTTCGTCCACCATGGATTAATAAAGTCCCTAGTGGACGATACGTCTTCTCATCAATTGTTGTAAACGCATATGGTGACAGATTCACTGGGAATCTGTTGTACCCTCCAGCGGTGTGGTGCCTCTGCTTGTTAGTAAGCTACTGGCACAAGGTATTTCTAGTTCATTAATTCACATTATTTTATTGCTTTCAAGATAAGACTGTTAAGATAGTAGTTGATATAGTCGAGTCTTAAAGCCAGTAAACCTTCTGTTGCGAAATACTGTCTTCAGATATGTTCAAAATGGGAGACTACAGCTAAGAATAACGTCTGTTTCACGTTTACCATACAGAGGATCGAGTCTCCACTACTCATTGCGCTTAATAAACTAAACAGATTTAGAGCTTCACATAAATAAAGAAAAATCATAGACGTAAGAAATCCTATCCCAGAACCTAGCGTCTATCATGTTAGGGATGCTGTGTATAGTGGCCGACTACAGCAATACGGGGTCTAGGAGGGAGGGGAATGTAGTTGTTAGTTTATTCGTTTCAGAGATATCGAAGTTTCTCCTGACGTGGGTCTTTATCCTAGGATGACCGGCATGGTAGATCTTCTGGTCACTTGACGGAGGCCTCCCGCTGGCTTTCCGGCCCACCCCAGAAAAAATGAAGATTACGTAATTTGTGTTATAATGAATGATATATAAATAATTTAATATGATAACCAGCGAATGGGATGATTATGATCTCCATCTTGAAATAAAAGAAATTTATTATTGTTGGCCGGGGGAAAACTATTTTTTTAGTATTCTATTGGTAAAGGTGCGGCCAATTCCCTTTATGCCTGGTGTTAGGCTGTTGAGCAATCTTGGAATCTAATGGAAAATAAATCCTGGAACGGGTGGAGGTTTGAACCCACGACAAGTGAATCCTAAAAACTCACAGGATTCACTCGCCATGGATTCAGACCTCACTTGTTCTTTGATTTGTTTACAATTGTGTTATTATGATTTTGTGAGACCGATGGGTGTTAAGATTCCGTGGAATATTAGCAAGGCAACTAAAGTACAGGTGTCGGCACTGACGTCAGTCTAGTGTGAGTCACTGTCCTCGGCTGGCTAGTGTTATTTGAGTGTTGTGTTAGTCACTGTCCTCGGCTGGCTAGTGTTACTTGAGTGTTGTGTCAGTCACTGTCCTCGGCTGGCTAGTGTTACTTGAGTGTTGTGTCAGTCACTGTCCTCGGCTGGCTAGTGTTACTTGAGTGTTGTGTCAGTCACTGTCCTCGGCTAACTGGTGTTACTTGAGTGTTGTGTTAGTCACTGTCCTCGCTGGGGTTACTTCTCAGGCGCTACTTAGAGGATTTTGCAGTTGTCTGCAAAAATAAAAAAAAAAAAAGGCAAGAGGCAAGATCCGAACGAATATCAAAGAGATGCATTTATTTAAAACATTAGAATGTAAATTATCATAAGACAAGTTAACGGCTTGAGCTAATTGACGAAATTTATTGGAGAAAAAAATTGTTGGAGTGCTGCGGAATATAAGGAAAAGAAAGTTTGACAATAGACACAAGAAAACAGACAGCATAAGGGTGTAGTGATGATGATTGTTAGTCAGCAGAGTCGTCTCGGCTGACTAACAATGGATTGTTCTAGACTGTTATTAGGAGAGGATGAAATCGGAGGAGAAGAAATGCACCTATTGTCAATTTTTATGTGAATATTATGTCGTGAATAACGAGTTACTGACGAAATTTGGAGACAGTGTAGCAGAGTGAACGGTATAATTAGGAGTTTGGATGACAACAAATGTTTGCGTGTGTGTTGGATGAGTGATGCGTGAGTGAATAATGTATGGACCACGGATGCTAGTACCTGTGGAGCTGGCCAGTTTTTTTGTGTGTCATGGACTATACACTATTCATATAGTACTCATGTTCCTTCAAGGTAGTAGTGAATGATGGATAAGGTATTTAAGGGGGGGGGGGGGTTTGCCTACATCACTGTGCAGAGTGAGGGTAGGGCAGTATATTGATTGGAAGTGATGGACAGTTGCTTGTCCAGTGTGTTGTAGTATTATGTGTAGATAATACGCATATTATTGTATGTAGAAAGATGGGACTACATGCATGTTGGACTTGGACTTGTACTATGAGAATTACTCTCTAATGCCTGATATGTTAAGGCTGATTGATCAACTGTGATCCATTCAAATTAGATTTATTATTATGTTGTTATCTATGTACATAGCAGTCTTAAGTCATATTATGTTGTTATCTATGTACATAGCAGTCTTAAGTCATATTATGTTGTTATCTATGTACATAGCAGTCTTAAGTCATATTATGTTGTTATCTATGTACATAGCAGTCTTAAGTCATATTATGTTGTTATCTATGTACATAGCAGTCTTAAGTCATATTATGTTGTTATCTATGTACATAGCAGTCTTAAGTCATATTATGTTGTTATCTTTGTACATAGCAGTCTTAAGTCATATTATGTTGTTATCTATGTACATAGCAGTCTTAAGTCATATTATGTTGTTATCTATGTACATAGCAGTCTTAAGTCATATTATGTTGTTATCTTTGTACATAGCAGTCTTAAGTCATATTATGTTGTTATCTATGTACATAGCAGTCTTAAGTCATATTATGTTGTTATCTTTGTACATAGCAGTCTTAAGTCATATTATGTTGTTATCTTTGTACATAGCAGTCTTAAGTCATATTATGTTGTTATCTATGTACATAGCAGTCTTAAGTCATATTATGTTGTTATCTATGTACATAGCAGTCTTAAGTCATATTATGTTGTTATCTATGTACATAGCAGTCTTAAGTCATATTATGTTGTTATCTATGTACATAGCTATGTACATAGCAGTCTTAAGTCATATTATGTTGTTATCTTTGTACATAGCAGTCTTAAGTCATATTATGTTGTTATCTATGTACATAGCAGTCTTAAGTCATATTATGTTGTTATCTTTGTACATAGCAGTCTTAAGTCATATTATGTTGTTATCTTTGTACATAGCAGTCTTAAGTCATATTATGTTGTTATCTATGTACACATCAGTCTTAAGTCATATGATGTGAGTTGTGTTTAGGTGCAGTTGTCAAAAAAATTTTTTTTTGTTTTATCTGTGTTAGGGAAGTATGTGGAATTTTTTGCGTGTAGCCGCTACATGGCTGGGGTTTATACTTTATACCTTTGTATTCTGTGATGTTTTTCATAATATAAAGTTTTATTTTTATACTATGTTGAATGACTAGGGTTTACATGCTAAGATTGCACATAAGTTGCCTTTGGGAGTTGGCATTCATTGTTGCAACCTTCTTAGAAAATTAAACTTTTGCGGTTTTTTTCTTTCACCAGGTTGAGGTGTCATTGTGTTAAGTAATGACATGTATCCCATTTAATTGTTATTAATATTTTTGTGTCCAAGATGTTACTGCATCACTCATGATAGTGTAATTCCTATGTATCCTTTAATGTTAAGTTAAGATGCAATGGCGGGGGGAGGGTGAAACTGTGTCAAAAGTTTTAGCCTTCACAGGTATATAACTCTGGTATAACTGGGTGTATATGGTGTGTGGTGATAGGGTGTCAGAACACTTTTGTCTGTTGTAATCATTTTTGTAAGGGTGAATTGGGAATTTGTGATTTAACTCATTTTGTGTACCTTTTAATATAATTTCCACCTTGTTTTGTAATGTTTTAAATAAAATATAAAAAAAAAAATTAGGAGAGCGGTCGAAGAGTTGTTCGCTCGTGAAGAATGAATGGTAAGCTGAATAAGTGAGTGTATACAACTGCGTTAGATCTAGCAAAGAGTTGAAAAAAGCCATAAAAGAGATACTTGAGAGACACTGACTTTCTTTTGTGTCTATCAATGTTTTATTGCATGTAAACTACACTAGCTTTATATAGCATATAAATAAATAAAAATTTGAATTTGAATATGAAGCGAGCTGGCTAGGATGGCGTGAAGGTGGATGGCTTCAGTGATCTGAAGTGCTCTCAAAAGCAATTCAGGAAAACCGGTTAGAAGGACTAGTTTTGTAATTCTGAATTACAGTGCCTGAGCTTCACAAACAGGATGAACATGCATCTCTTGTAGAGAGAGAGAGAGGGAAAAAGACATGGATGCAAGTGATGGTGAAAGTAGTTTCTTCTATGAATCTCGGTGCTCTGGTGATTAACGTCATATTACTGGAAAATCTCAGTGCTAAACTCATTGGAAAATCTGGTCAGATTCGTCCCATCAGCTTGTCGTAAAGGTATGTATTTGTTTTGTCTCAGTCATCTCTTCAAGAGTTGTTAGGTACAAGTTTTTTTGATCGTCTCTTCTGAACATCGCTCAGCTCTGGGGACTCGTCCAGTGGGAATGGGAGGTCAGCGAGGCTGGATCCGAGGAAGGGAAGGGAAGCTTCGATTTCTTTGATCAAGGCAGCTTGGATGGTAGTGCCATGGCCGGATGCAGTCAGTCAATATCACCTCTATATTTTCATTCACTATCTAATTCTTACAGTTGTTTGTCTCTATATAGAGACCTGCCTCTTATTTTTCTACTATTTAAATTTATATGAATTAATATTTCATTGATATTTATTAATGCAATAATATTAATACAATAATACTCCTATACACTCCTGGATTTAATATTATTGCACTTATTAATCTAATCGATTCGAGTGATTTAATTTGTTCATTTATTTCTTAGCTTATTTGTATTTGTTTATATATTTTCTGGTTCCTCGGCGAAGAGTAAATGATATTTGCAGACACTGGGAATATGGTAAATGTTCAATGATTGTCGTGATTTCGAGGGGAAATGCACTGGAGGGGTTTACTTCATGCCATTAAAAAAGTTCCATTTATTTACTTTACATAGCAAAAAATAACAATGTCACTTTACCCTTCATCAAAAAAAAAAAAAAAAAAAACGCACTTAGGAGAGGAACCTTATGACGACATTTCAGTCAGCCTCGGACCATTGTCAAGGATGGGCAGAAACACAGTCGTAAGTGTGGGTTTCTGGTGAATTATTTCAGCCACGGTATTGTGACTTTGTGTTCTCAATACTTCAAAACTCGTCAGTAAACAACACCGAAAGAATTTTCATAAATTTGAGCGCAATGGGAATGAAGTTCGATTCGAAGAAAAGGTAAGCTTAAGTTTCTCTTATCAAAATCTCTTCACCAATATCAAGTCACCTTCTGAGAAAAACAATAAACTGGAGGAAGAAGAAAAAATACAAGAAAACGCTGTGCGCAGTTTAAGATTACGAGAGTGAAAGAACTTTGCAACAGTTCCGAGAGTCGTGACTGGAAGTGACAAGGACCAGTCTGAATATAAAAATTAATTCACGCCATGCAGCTCAAAGACGTACCCGGCGTGAGCCATCCTGGGGCCTCACTTAATCTTGCGTGAGTGTGGGATGCCAGCCCCTCAGTACGACACTCACCGCCACCAATACACCTCCCGGTGCTTAAGAAACCAAGATCTTTGAAAAGAATTGTGGAGAAAGTATCCCTGAAGTTTGCTAGTTGTTCCTAAGCAACCCCTGAAACATACTGTTTTGTTCCTATACTGGCTCACTCACTCTCTTTTGTCAGTGTGACTTGTGAATGGTCCAGATCGGACTGAAACTTAGTCATAAACTTTTCTCTCTCTTATGTGCAGGCTATTTGTGTATTGTTCCAGTCATAATATTGTATCGTTTTCCTCTTTATGTTTGTTCCTAAGTATCCCTGAAGCTTATTGTTTCTTCTTAAGTATGCCTGAAGCCAAATGTTTGTTTTTAAGGAGTGTGATCAAGGCCCAAATTAGGTGGGGAAGGAAGTAAGTGAATCTTACTGCTTTCCAAACGACCCTGAGAAGCATCTAGCTGGTAACGTCTGTATACATGTTTTGTGTGAGGTTGACCTTGCTTGAAGGCTGGCATCAAGCTTGGCATCAAGGCTGCCATTAAACTAAAGATCCATTGAAGATAAGCATCCCGCTGCATACCAATAATACCCATCCATCTGTTTTCCCTACTACCAGGGCCTCGTCACAAAGCTACACTTGCTCTACATGCATTTTGTCTATGCCATGCATTGTGTTACTTTTTTTTATTATCTAAACACACTCTTCCTTGGACTAACAATTGTGGAATCATCTTTCCTGGAGGGTGTAAGGCAATCTTACCAGTAACAGAATAATGCACTATCATAATTATTTACGTGTGTGTGTGTGTGTGTGTACTTTCCTATTTCTGTTGCAGGGGTTGATGCGCAGCTCCTGGCCCCGCATCTTTGCTGGTTGCTACTAGCTCCACTCTCTCCCTGCTCCATAAACTTTATCGTATGCCTTCTTAAAGCTATGTATGGGTCCTGCCTCTACTATATCACTCTCCCAATTGTTTCACTTCCTGACGACTCTGTGACTGAAGAAGTACTTCCTAACATCCATGTGACTCATCTGAGTCTTCAGCTTTTAGTTGTGACCTCTTGTTGTGTCCCATCTCTAAAGCATCCTGCCCCAATCCACCTTGTCAGTTCCTCTCAGTACTTTAAGTGTTATCATGTGTCCCCCCTATCCCTCCTGTCCTCCATTGTCGTCTGGTCCATTTCCTTTAACCTCTCCTCGTAGGACATACTCCTTAGCTCCGGGACTAGTCTTGTTGCAATCCTTTGTACTTTCTCTAATTTCTTGACGTGCTTGACTAGGTCTGGGTTACATACTGGTGCTGCATACTCCAATATGGCCCTGACGTACACGGTGTACAGAGTGTTGAACGATTCCTTGTTAAGGAGTCAAAACGCTATTCTTGGGTTTGCCAGGCGCCCATATGCTACAGCAGTTATTTGGTTGATGTGCGCCTCAGATGTGCTCAGTATTATGCTCCCCCCCCCCCCAGTTTGTACTCTGTCTGCGGTCTTCTTTGACCTTCCCCAATCTTCATAACTTTGTAATTGGTGGGGTTAAACTCCATGAGCCAGTTGCTGGACCAGGCTTGCAGCCTATTCAGATCCATTTGTAGTCCTACTAGAGCCTCATCCGTTTGAATTCTCAGCGTTAGCTTCACGTCGTCTGCGAATAGATACACCCCAGAATCTATCCTTTCAATCTTGTCAAAAACATATACCAGAAACAACACCGGCCCTAGGACTGACCTCTGTGGAACCCCGCTCGTCACAGTCGCCTACTCTGGCACATCATCACGTATCATCACTCATTGTCCATTTCTTGTCCTTCTTATTCATTGCGGTGCCTTTTCTATTATTCCTGCCTGCTCTTCTAACTTTTGCACTAATCTTTTGTGTGGAACTGGGTAGAAAGCCTTCTTACAGTTCAAGAAAATGCAATCTATCCATCCCATTCTCTCTTGTCTTATTTCTGTCACCTTGACGCAGGACTTCCCCCTCCCTGAAACCCACAAATCTATTAGTTGGTGTCAAAGACTATGGTGTATTCGTAATTACCGCAATCTGCTGCTATAGGGATATTCATCCTCCTCTAAATATAAGAATGAAGGAGCACTGCAGCAGGCCTACTGGCTCATACTAGGCAAGTCTTTCTCACACCCAAACCCACTAACAAAAATATTTGCCCAACCCCCTTCCTAATCCTCTTGGTTTCCACTCTTCATTCTCTTCCCTTCCCAGTTCTGTTCCTTCCTGTTCTCATGTCTCTTAATTTTCTTCACCTATTCTTTCTACTGCCACCTTATTTCTTTTCCATCTCTGTCTCATCCTTCGGCGTCAACTTCTTTTACAATCACCGTTTCTCTACCTCTTCTTTTCCTCGAGATCATCTTTCCTGCTTATTCTTATCTCCTGCTACGATTATCATCAAGAGTTACACAGTACTAAAGGAATGGAAGGTGGGATCCGAAGGAAGGGACAATAACTCAGTTTCTTGGAAGAAGAGTCCTTCACCAGCATCAAGGTATCCTCTAATGCAGCAATCGTCTCCCACCTTCCCTCTCATTATTCTCTTCCTCTTCCTCCTGATCTACCCATTCCTATTCTTCTCTCATTCGTATACTTCGCCTGTTCCTTCTGCTTCTGTTGCATCCAAGTTCTCTTCCTACTCTCTACCTCCCCTTCTTTCTGCCAATCCTTTCCCTCTTTTTAATTGTCTCCTTTTCCTTCTGCTTCCTCTTTTCCCTCTCCTTCCACCTTCGACCTTAACACCGGTGAGTGAAGGAAAGACGATATCGCTTGATGAATAAACAAACAGGGAAGTTGTTTATGGTGGGCGTGGATCCTGTTGGGGTAAATAATGGTAGCATGGTGGTGTTTGCTCTGTAAGAACCTTGAAAGGTGTCAGGTCTTAATGTACTCACCCACCTGGGGTTGTGGGGTCGAATCTCGGCTCCTTACCTCGTCATTTGAGCTTTGCTGAGAGGCAATACTGGTTTCTGCCTTCTTGGACCTCGTCGTAAATAGTCTCAAGGCTGTGTATAATATTTTTTCATTCAATTTATTTTATGTTTATTATTACCCTATGAGTACAGAAGTGTTTCCTAAAATCCCGATGGCTATTGTCCGTGCGTCATCAGGAGCTATGCAATCTTGCAAGAGTAGCAACAGGAGAAATAAGGGAAAGTTTTCTCAGAGTAAGATAGTGTGATGACACCAGCAGCTTCTCTCAGATATCTGAGAGAAGCTGGCTCCATCAATGAACTTTTGGTCATGAAGTCCAACATTGTCCCTAAAGTGTTCAGGGAGAACTGCTGCTACAAGTCCACTGGATGAAACACACGAAACAGGAAAGCGGGTAGTGTAATCTGTGATGCCTTGCGGACACCAATACATCCCAGTCTGACTGCAAGTGTAGCTTGGTCCCACTGCCCGTCTTCTAGAGTAAGATTGAGTACTTTCGTAAAAATACGTTGTATAGGGTTATCATATGAGGGTGCACATCTTAGGAAATATGTTAACCTGGGCACACTCAAGTACTTTGTGAGAAGGTACAATGGTTCGTGGGTGTCAAGATTACGAATTCATTGTTCCATCCTCTTCACTTTGTCCATAATAATTGGTAATCAGGTTTAATCCGCGTAACGAGAAAGTTCCAATTCCTTGGCTCAAGATTCTTCACCAGTAACAAGTCATACACGTTAAAAGGACTGTTATTTGTATTTGTGACTCTCTGGTCATTAATATAAATGCTCTATGATTTCTTCAAAAATTTCCAGATACATCAGTTCCACTCCTCCGTTGTCCCATTTTTTCAGCGGCACCTCTTAGAAAATATTGAGTTTATTTTTATTATATCTGGGGTTATTTCTGCTCCTTGTCTCGAGTGTCCTACCGTGATGGTGATCCCACTTGCATTTCCGCTCCAATGATTCCTCTCTAACCAGCCAGCATAGTCTCCAATTTTAATCTTCAGTAAAGGAAGGAGAACGAGTGTGCTGTGTATGTACGCACGAGTTCAGTGTACTATTCGACTCTATGTTATTATAGCCGAGATTGACTAGAGATAAAGGTTTTGATAAACTAAGTTAGCAGAAGTTATTAACAATTATTGTGGCGTATACTTGCAATGAATAGCAGAACAGTAAGTTAAAATTCTTGAATATCTGCTTGTCATTCGTTTGTCTTGAGGGACCCGTTGATAAACTATGGCCGAACTTCTGTTTTGGCTCAGATTTTTACTTTTAGATCAAAATTTAATTCACAAACACAGTTGTAAGAATCGTATTAGACACGTGTGTATGGAGCATTGTCAGAGCCTGTCCTAGCATGAGCCAGTTCAGGAAGTGATGGGAGGGGAGTGAGTTCTTGTAAAGCTGAACCAAAGATCTATTTTTCCCCAAAATTCTTCTTTGGCCCAAAGTTCCACTTTTCTTCAAAGTTCTGCTTTTCTTCAAAGTTCTACTTTTCTTCAAAGTTCTACTTTTCTTCAAAGTTCTACTTTTCTTCAAAGTTCCACTTTTCTTCAAAGTTCTACTTTTCTTCAAAGTTCTACTTTTGTTGTATACCATCAGTAAGTGGAGTTTAATCGCGCTGCGAATGGTAGAACTGTTTTAGCATATTTTCTCCTAAGTAGAAAGTTATGAAGCATCATAATTACGTAGTAGTTTGTATCACACGCCTGTACAGATCCTCCAGTTAACCAGTCACAACTGGATGAGTAGAATCTAATGTCAACAATTAGAACAAAGAAGCTATCTGTCCAAGTTGCCATTGCTGTGGTATTGACGCAAATACTTGACAGTACACAACAGCTCTTTAATGCACACTCAGCTCGTTCCTTCACGTCACAGAAGAGGCTCTTCACTGTTAGAAAACCCAAAAAATATCTGTCTTTATAGCCGAGTAAATTCTTGATCGCTTGAGTGACAAAAAACTTCGCCGTGGTTTGTACCAACTCCAGCAGCATTTACCTTAGCAGTAACTGCGAAATTGCAGACACACTTCTCATTTTTCTTGCCCACCCTGCATGCTAAATAACCACCCATGTCCATACAAAGCCTCTAAGATACCCGATGCATTCATTATGGCTGACAGGTATTCGCTAAGCTGGAGGAACGATGCTTACACGCTACTAGCAACAAGAACACACTATTGGGCCAGCTTTAGCCTATTGACAGTGCATTAGGTAATGGGCTTTGCTCGTAGACTTCCAGGATTCTATGCTTTTACACGGACCGGACACCACTTAGCGAGGAGCTGGAAAAGGCAGGATGACAAGCTGAAAATCGCTGCCTCGAAGCTGACCTAAGTGCACTCCATGTCTGCTGTTACCTTGGGAAGAAATAGACATTAGTGGACTTAAGGAGGTCATCCATTCCCGGTCTGTCAGCAGAAGCCGCGTTGAAAATCGAAGGGCTCTGAACTGAGCTTAAAATAATCCGGAAACAATAGGTTTATAACAAATACGCACAGTGTGTCTGATATTAACTCAAAAGCCAGCACACTGTTGTATTAGGCTGACACAAAGTGAGCTCGGACAGTTTGAAACAAGATTTTTATAGCCTAGGACGCTTCATACTATTGTTTCATCCCGAACTGTTTCTTCTAGGACTTTTAATAATTGTTCCTTATATTGGGATGCTACATCCTGAGATGCTTCTTCCTGAGATGTTTCCCCTGAGACTTCTCAAGAATGGAAGGATTCGCTCTAAAACGTTTCACTCAGAGCATTATTGCTTAATGCCGATTTATCCTTCGACACTTCATTATGGGGCGTTTGAGCTGGAGATCAACAGCAAATCAAGACAGGCAAGACACAAGACAAGTGTAAGACACAAACAAGACAACAGTAGACAGTGGTAAAAGTGAAAGCAAGAGTTGTAAACAACACAGAGGCAAAGCTCCTGATCCAAAGTGACATCAGCAGGAAAAATAAAGACGTGCATGCTGGCCCAAAAATATGAAAGTTAAAATTTATGAACCTAACGATGTGCAACGTCTTTGACCCAACATTTTAAAGAGACCAAAAGGTTGAGATGGAACAGTGCATCAGAAAGACTGGACTAAGTGTTCTCCAATCGAATCTGACAATGGAACAATAGAATATGGAGTACCAATAGGAGTGAGCAACCACTAAAAATTAATTTGTGTGTTTCTCGTGGAGACAGGAACGCAAATCAGGAAAAATGGAAGAGAAACCAGGAGACCGGCGTTCAGTAAAGGTATTCACGACAGCATACCACGATTCTTAACTGAGACTCAGTGGGATGAGGAGTTTGCTTGGCAAAAGGATCAAGAACTGTTTTCTTAAACTAAAACTTTTGCGAAGCAAGAAGATTCATCCCTGTCCATAAGAAAATATAGAAAAAAAAATACACATGGTTCGACAGGCAGTACAGGGAAGCTGACTGACTCATACTGATTTAGGGTTTCCTGTAAATGTAATAATAATAAAGCAAGGAAGCAAAATGTAAAAGCAAATAAGAATGAGAAAATAATATCAAGAGAGCATCGAACTAAGACTCAAACATTAGGATTAGGAAGGAGACTCAGAACCAGATTATGAACGAACTGACAAAAGAACATAAATCGAAGTTACTCCGCACAAAATCAGAAGGAAGTTGATAATTAAGGATGAAGCACCAAGATTCTGTGGTGTCCAGAGCTGGAAAAGGAGACGAAAAGCATTTATTTATAACAGATCGAGACAAGCGAGAAATCGAAGTATCTTGCGTGGTCTACTAGGCTATCTGCAGTGATCCTTCTTTCTTATGTTCTTATGTAATGTCAGCGATAGTTATATTAAATGGGATGAACGATGAAACGCTCAATAAAATAAGAGAGACAAGAGAATTGCTGAAAACCTAGAATACAGACGATATAGTGCAAAATATTCAAGAAACGAGAAACAAGAAAAATCGTAAGTATTTCGTGAAGAAAATCACAGAATCACGGATTAAAGGGTAAGAATTTCTGTCTTATGAATGTAATAGAAAAACACTTCGACAGACAGAGAGAGAGAGACAGAGACAGAGAGACAGACAGACAGACAGACAGAGACAGAGAGAGATGCTTCATTTCCTCGTGGACAAATAATACACAAACTAGAGTGTACTTTCAGGTAAGAGCAATGGTATTAAATGAATGATAAAAATATAATGAATGACAGAATATAATGAATGATAGAAGATAATGAATTATAGAAGATAATAAATTATAGAAGATAATGAATGACAATATAATGAACGACAGAAGATAATGAACGACAGAAGATGAACGACAGAAGATAATGAACGACAGAAGATGAACGACAGAAGATAATGAACGACAGAAGATGAACGATAGAAGATAATGAACGATATAAGATAATGAACGACAGAAGATGAACGATAGAAGATAATGAACGATATAAGATAATGAATGACAGTAGATAATGAATGACAGAATATAATGAAAGATTTTAATGAAAGATAGAAAATGAGCGACAGAAAAAAAAAGATAGAAAATAATGAATAACAGAAGATAATGAACAATAGAAGATAATGAACGATATAAGATAATGAATGACAGAAGATAATGAATGACAGAATATAATGAAAGAGGAAAATAAATGATAGAAAATGAGCGACAGAAGAACATGAATGAAAGAGGATGATGAATGATAGAAGATAATGAAAATAAGAAGCGAAGAACGAGAATGGACCAGAGAACCCCTCAGGGTTCCACAAAGAAACTCATGCTCGACCTGGATAATACATCTGAATGAAGACTGATAGACGTTATATAACGATTTAAACAGGATAAAGGAAATGCCACAACGTGATTAACAGAGTTCAGCCCCAGTGAATGCAGTGAAAACAGGAACAGTGGAAAATTTTCAAGAAAAAGTGCACTAGATTGAACATGTTCAGCACAACAGGCCTAATAATGACTAAGGTCTGAGAGGAAACACTATGCCCAACCTATCTCACAAAGCACACAAATACGAACATTATCAGCATTCTTTACTCTCTCAAGTGTTGCAACGCCTTTAGAAATTCGATCAAGAAATTATTCAAAGAACAATATACAAGTAAAGCCATTTTTTTAATATGTTGCACCAGTATGACGCCCACCATGCTGGTGGGCGTCATGAACCTTAGAGATGTAAGAATGAAGAACTAGACGAGATATTGTGACGACACGCTAAACAACAGATAACGATGAATAAGGAAAGAATGCTTGTCATGGAATGGATCAGAAGGAGACACACAAAAACTCAACTAAGCCAAGACAATTTTATATTCCTAGAGAAGAAAGGAATAGAATAAACTGAGAAACAAAGGAGAAGTAAAAGAATTGAAAGTTTTATAAACACACTCTCAAGAATAGGTACGACAAGGCCCTCGAGATTACCACCCAGAAACCTCTCTGTCAAAGTTGCATAAGAGGCGGAGTCAGAAGCAAAAATCTCGATGCTCGGTGAGTACATCTCTGCAAGTTCATAAAATCCGACACAAAGCGGAGGTGAATAATGCTGATTGATAATGAAGGTGTTGGCGATTCATGAGGAGTAGTGGTGTGCGAGAGTGGTGAACCAGGAGAATGAAGGTGTGCGAGAGTGGTGAGCCAGGAGAGGAAATAATGATGGATGCTGCTTATCACTGAGCCTGCCTTTCAAGATGAGTCAAAGAATAGACAGAGACGTAAAGGTGAGAACGGGTATATATATATATATATAGAGAGAGAGAGACAGACAGACAGACAGACAGATAGAGTGGGATGAAGAGAGGGAAGGACGGGAGGAGGGACTTGAGATGAAGAAAAAGGAGTGTGTCGAGGTCAGATGATAAGGGTTCGGATGAAGTTGGTTGTTTTGTTAACTGGAACATGATGGACTGGTGGTGCACTCACCTAATGGTGGTTGCAGGGGGTCGATTCACAGCTCCTGGCCCAGCCTCTTCATGGGTCGCTACTAGGTCCGCCCCCTCCCTTCCCCTTGAGCCTTGTTATACATCTTTAAAGCTATGTATGGATCCTGCCTCCACTACCTCACTCTCCAGACTATTCCACTTCCTGACAACTCTATGACTGAAGAAATACTTCCTAACATCCCTGTGACTCATCTCAGTCTTCAACTTGGAGTTGTAACCCCTTGTTCCATCTCTGGAACATCCTCTGTCCACTTTGTCAAATTCTCTCAGAATTTTATGTTATCGTGCCCCCCCCCCTCTCTCTCCTATCTCCCAGTGTCGTAGGGTAGATTTCCCTTAACCTCTCCTGTGTGTGTGTGCAATGATTTTTTCCTGAATGAAGCTTATTATCTTCTCCGAGACGGGGCCCCCAGTATATATATATATATATATATATATATATATATATATATATATATATATATATATATATATATATATATATATATATATATATCCTCCATGGGGACGTGGAACAGAACTCTTCCTCCGTAAGCTATGCGTGTCGTAAGAGGTGACTAAAATGCCGGGAGCAAGGGGCAAGTAACCCCTTCTCCTGTATAAATTACTAAATTTAAAAAGAGAAACTTTTTTTTTTTTTTGAGCCACCCTGCCTCGATGGGATACGGCCGGTTTGTTGAAAGAAAGAATATATATATATATATATATATATATATATATATATATATATATATATATATATATATATATATATATATATATATAAACACTGATGTCTGGCTGAAGGATACTCGAACCTACGAACCTTGGAACAAGGTACGCAGTGCTTTACCAATCTACCCACACTGGACCAATACCTTGGAGTCCAGCTTGCGCTAGACTTTGATCCAAGGCAACCAGCTTTCAGGGAGAAGGATTACAGCTTTTCATCTCATCCCCTGCATGCGCCAGCCTTACTAGAGATGTTAACAATGCAAGGAATTCGCAAGAGCAGGCGAAATATACACAAACACTGATCTCTGGCTGAAGGAGACTCGAACCTACTAACCTTGGAACAAGGTACGCAATGCTTTACCAATCTACCCACACTGGACCAATACCTTGGAGTCCAGCTTGCGCTAGACTTTGATCCAAGGTAGCCAGCTTTCAGGGAGAAGGCTTACAGCTTTTCATCTCATCCCCTGCATGCATCAGCCTTACTAGAGATATTAACAATGCAAGGAATTCGCAAGAGCAGGCGAAATATACACAAACACTGATCTCTGGCAGAAGAAGACTCGAACCTACGAACCTTGGAACAAGGTACGTAGTGCTTTACCAATCTACCCACACTGGACCAATACCTTGGAGTCCAGCTTGCGCTAGACTTTGATCCGAGGCAGCCAGCTTTCAGGGAGAAGGCTTACAGCTTTTCATCTCATCCCCTGCATGCATCAGCCTTACTAGAGATATTAACAATGCAAGGAATTCGCAAGAGCAGGCGAAATATACACAAACACTGATCTCTGGCTGAAGGAGACTCGAACCTACGAACTTTGGAACAAGGTAGGCTGTGCTTTATCAACCTACCCACACTGGACCAATACCTTGGAGTCCAGCTTGCGCTAGACTTTGATCCAAGGCAGCCAGCTTTCAGGGAGAAGGCTTACAGCTTTTCATCTCATCCCCTGCATGCGCCAGCCTTATTAGAGATATTAACAATGCAAGGAATTCGCAAGAGCAGGCGAAATATACAAAACACTGATCTCTGGCTGAAGGAGACTCGGATATAAGAACCTTGGAACAAGGTACGCATTGCTATACCATTCTCACCACAGTGTGGTGAGAATGGTATAGCACTGCCTACCTTGTTCCAAGGTTCGTAGGTTCGAGTCTCCTTCAGCCAGAGATCAGTATTTGTGTATATTTCGCCTGCTCTTGCGAATTCCTTGCAAATATATATATATATATATATATATATATATATATATATATATATATATATATATATATATATATATATATATATATATATATATATATATATATTTACAAACATAAATACAATGGTACAATGTGTTAAAGATCATTAATTTCCTCCAGCTCCTCCGAAGCTGGACTCGAGCCACCCCTCAAGGAAGGTTCCTTGATGTTGGTGAGGAGCTCTTGATTTAGGGAATTGGATCTGTGCTCCAATTCCCCGAATTAAGCCTGAATGCCTTCCACACCCCCCCCCCAGGCGCTGTATAATCCTCCGGGTTTAGCGCTTCCCCTTGATTATAATAATAATGGACGCGAGCCAAGTATGCAGCAAGCATTTTCCCCTCTGGATGGCCACGCTGAGGCGCTGGATCATGAAATTGGCTGCGCTTGGCAATCGCAGACGGACGATCTTAATTAACCCTTAAACTGTCCAAGCAGATCTGTGTTCACATGCGTAGTGCTCCAAAAATATATCTACGTTTTTTTTTTTTTGCATATTTTCAAATATAACAAAAAAAAAAAACGTAGATCAAAGTTTTTTTTACACGTTTTCAAATGTAAAAAAAGAAAAGAAGATCTACTTTTTTTTACATACTTTCAAATATTGAAAAAAACGTAGATCTACGTTTGGACAGTTTAAGGGTTAACTATGCAAGACAAGCCACGGGGGTGGAAATCTTTAGCTCAAGCAGTTTCACACTTCTTAGTGGGTCATCAGGAGCTATGCAATGTTGCAAGAGAGCAACTAAAGCAGGGAAAGAGTTCTCAGAGTAGCGTAGTGTGGATGTGTCACCGGCCACGGTTACTCTTAGAATGTGGTCAGTGCCAACCCAACCCTACCACCATCCCCTTACTCTCCGTATGGGGTAGGAGGGTTTCTGAGATTGAAAGTATGAAATTATAAGATATAATAGGCAGCCCCATGCATTTTCTAGTCGTTTATAACAGGTCATGTGGTTTGAGAAAATACGTTTCTCTTTGGATACTACACACATGGATTGCTATATTCTGTGTAACCTTTTTAAATAATAAAAGAAAGGAATAGAATGTGCCCTTTGTCCGTTTAAATGTCCTGCTCTGAGGTACTCGAATGTTCTACTGAGGTACTCATAAGTATCTCTTCCTAAATATTGTTTACTATTCTTCTCAGTGTCGCTTAAAATTTCCTACTTGGGAATCTTCTGATAATATTGCTATGATCTAAATTTTTAATCTCTATTAATACCCTTTAACCTCTCCTTATATTATCTCGTAATCTTGTGTGCTTGTCTCTGTATGGTACTCTAAGAGCTAAACACGTAATATAACCATTCACAACTGACGTGGAATGAATTATATAATAGTGTGTGCGCGCATGTGTGTGTACGCACATATTTGTGGTTGCATGGGTCGAGTCATAGCTCCTGGTCCCTCCTCTTTACTGATCGCTACTAGCTCCTCTCTCTCTTCCTGTTCCATGAGCTTTATCAAACCTCGTCTTAAAACTATGTATGGTTCCTGCCTCAACTATGTCACCTGCCAAACTGTTCCACTTCCTGACAACTCTATGACTAAAGAAATACTTCATAACATTCCTTTGACTTATCTGAGTCTTCAGCTTCCAATCGTGACCCCTTGTTCATGTGTCCAATCTCTGGGACACCCTGTCTTTGTCCTTGTCAATTCCTCGCAATATTTTATGTCGTTATCATGTCTCCCCTAATCCTTCTGTCCTCCGGTGTCGTCTGGCCGATTTCCCTTAACCTTTCTTCGTAGGACATTCCCCTTAGCTCTGGAACTATCTTGTTGCAAACCTTTGCACTTTCTCTAATTTACTGATGTGCTTGACCAGGTATGGGTTCTAAACTGGTGCTGCATGCTCCAGTATGGGCCTGACGTACATAGTGTACAGAGTCTTGAACGATTCCTTACTGAGGTATCGGAACGCTATTCTCAAATTTGCCAGGCGCCCATATTGTGCAGCAGTTATCTGATTAGTGTGCGCCTTAGGAGATGAGCTCGGTATTTTACTCACCTTGAGTAAGGTTTTAAGTCTTTGGCCATTTAGCCTATACTCTGCGGTCTTTGCCCTTTCCCGATCTTCATGACTTTGTATTTGGTGGGGTTAAATTCGAGGAGCCAGTTGCTGGACCAGGCTTGCAGCCTGATCCTCATCCGACTTAATTCTCCTTGTTAACTTCACATCAATTCATTCTAATAAGAACATTAGAGCACTCAGAGATGATTTGAATAGAATGAGGCAGCGGTCGGAGAAGTGGCAGATGCAGTTTAGTATAGACAAATGAAGAGTTCTAAATGTTGGACAGGAAAACAACCATGCCACATATAAACTAAATAATGTAGATCTTAGTATTACTGATTGCGAAAAGGATTTAGGAGTTCTGGTTAGCAGTAATCTGAAACCAAGACAACAGTGCATAAGTGTTCCCAATAACGCGAGAAGAATCCTTGGCTTCGTATCAAGAAGTATAAATAATAGAAATCCTGAGGATGTTCTTCAACTCTATAAATATCCTTGGTCAGGCCTCATTTAGACTATGCTGCACAGTTCTGGTCACCGTATTACAGAATGGATATAACTGCACTGGCAAACGTACATAGAAGGAGACAAAGTTTATCCCTTGTATGAGAAACCTTCCCTATGAGGATAGACTGAGGACCCTGAATCTGCACTTTCTAGAAAGGCGTAGAATTAGGGGAATATGATTGAGGTGAATAAATGGAAAATAGGAATAAATAAAGAGGATGTAAATAGCGTGCTAATAATATCTAGCCATGACAGGACTCGCAGCAATGGTTTCAAGTTGGAAAAATTCAGATTCAGGAAAGCACTGGTTTGGTAACAGAGTTGTGGATGAGTGGAACAAACTCCTGAGTGCCGTCATAGAAGCTAAGACTTGCTGAAGTTTTAAAATTAGGTTAGATATATACATGAGTGGGTGTGGGTGGGTGTAGTTGGACCTTACTAGCTTGTGCTAGTAGATCTGATGCCATGCTCCTTCCTTAAGTGGATGTGACCTGGACCTAACTAGGTTGGGTCAGTGGCATAAGCCGGTAGGCGACTTGGTCCTGCCTCGTATGGGCCAATTGGACTGCTGCAGTGTTCCTTGTTTCTTATGTTCTTCTTATGTCATGTCATTCACATATACCAAAAATAGCACTGGCCCTAGGACTGACCCCTGTGGAACCACGCTCGTCACAGGCGCCCACTCGGACACCTCGTCACGTACCATGACTTGTTGTTGCCTCCCTGTCAGGTATTCTCTGATCCATTGCAGTGCCCTTCCTGTTATGCTTGCCTGATCCTCTAGCTTTTGCACTAATCTCTTGAGAGGAACTGTGTCGAAGGCCTTCTTGCAGTCCAAGAAAATGCAATCTACCCACCCCTCTCTCTGTCGTGTCTTTCTTCCATTACCTTGTTATAAAACTCCAGTAGGTTTGTGACACAGGGTTTTCCTTCCCTGAATCCTGTATGACTCCTTATTAAGATGTCGGAATGCTGTTCTCAGGTTTGACAATCGCCCATATGCTGCAGCAGTTATTTGGTTGATGTGAGTCTCAGGAGATGTGTCAGGTGTTATACTCATCCCAAGATCCTTTTCCATGAGTGAGGTTTGTAGTCTTTGGCCCTCTAGACTGTACTCCGTCTGTGGTCGTCTTTGCCCTTCCCCAATCTTCATGACTTTGCACTTGGTGGGGTTGAACTCCAGAAGATAATTGCGGGACCAGTCCTGCAGCCTGTCCAGATCCCTCTGTAGTTCTGCCTGGTCCTCCTTCGACTGATTCTTCTCATCACTTCACATCACCTGCAAACACTTCGGAGTTCATTCCTTCAGTCATGTCGTTCACAAATACAAGAAACAGTACCGGTCCTAGGACTGATCCCAGTGGCACCGCGCTCGTTACAGGCGCCCACTCTGACACCTCACCACGTACCATGACTCGCTGTTGTCTTCCTGGCAGGTATTCCCTGATCTATTGTAGTACCTTCCCTATTATCCCTGCCTGGTTCTCCAGCTTTTGTACTAATCTTTTGTGGAACTGTGTCAAGCGCCTTCTTACAGTCCAAGGAAACGCAATCTACCCACCTCTCTCTCTCTCTCTCTCTCTCTCTCTCTCTCTCTCTCTCTCTCTCTCTTGTCCTACTGTCTTCACCCTGTCATAGAACTCAAGTAGGTTTGTGACGCAGGATTTCCCATCCCTGAAACCGTGCTGGCTGTCGTTGATAAGCTCATTCCTTTCTAGGTGCTCCACCACTCTTTTCCTAATAATCTCCTCCATGACCTTACATATTATACATGTCAATGACACTGGTCTGTAATTTAATGCTTCGTGTGTGTCTCTTTTTTTAAAAATTGGGACTACATTTGCTGTCTTCCATACTTCAGGTACTCGCCCTGTTTCAATAGATGTGTTGAATACTGTTGTTAGGGATACACATAGTGTCTCTGCTTCCTCTCTCAGGACCCATGGAGAGATGTTATCCGGCCCCATCGCCTTTGAGGTATCTAGCTCGCTGAGTAGCCTCTTCACTTCTTCCTCGGTTGTATGTATTGTGTCCAACACTTGATGGTGTACCTCACCTCTCCGCCTTTCTGGAGGCCCTTCTGTCTCCTCTATAAACACTTCTTTGAATCTCCTGTTGAGCTCCTCATGTACTTTGCGGTCCTTTTTTGTGACCTCCCCCCCCCTTTTTTTTTCCTCAGCCTGATTACCTGGTCCTTGACTGTTGTATTCCTCCTAATGTGGCTGTACAACAGCTTTGGGTCAGATTTGGCTTTCGCTGCTATATCATTCTCGTATTATCTTTGGGAGTTTGTGTGTGTGCGTGTGTGTGTGTGTGTGTGTGTGTGTGTGTGTGTGTGTGTGTGTGTGTGTGTGTGTGTGTGTGTATGTGTGTGTGTGTGTGTGTGTGTGTGTGTATGTGTGTGTGTATCTCACCAATTTGTGCTTGCGAAGATCGATATTTAGCACCTGGCTCGCCTCCTAGGCCACTTTGATTTTGCCTCAATCAGTGCCTCATCCAAGTCAACTCTCTGAGACTAAAGAAATACTTCTGTAAATTCCTATACTTCATCTGCACTTTCGGCTTCCAGCTGTATCTCCCTTGATCCTGGTTCTGTTAATTCAAACAGTCTCTCCCTATCTACCCTATGAAGTCTCATTAAATTTTTATAAGTAGCAGCCAAATCCTCCCCTTGTCCTTCTTTTTTCTAAGGTCGTCAGGATCGGGTCCTTCAAGCTTTCTCCATAATGCATTCCTTTCAGTTTTGTAGTAGTAGTAGTGTTGTTGAAAACCTTTGGACCTTTTCGAGTTTTTTCAAGTGATTGATTAATGTGGGTTCCATACTGGGGCTGCTAGCTCAATAATTGACTTAACATATATCGTATATAAAGTTCTGGAGGATATTTTATTCATATTGCTGAATGCTCTTCTAAGGTTTGCTAATTTCGTATGTGCCACTGCCGTTATAAGGTTTATGTGCAAGTCTGGAGATATGGTAGCTCTTATATTCAATCCTAGATCCTTTTCAATCTCTGATATTTGCAGCTTCTCTCCGCCCATGACGTACTCTGCGTCCGGTCTGCCCTCTCCTCCGTAGCACATGACTGATAACCAATGAGCTGATGAACGCACTTTACCTCTCTGAAACACCGGTCAACATTCAGACCCCTAAGTTGCTGGGGTAATTTTGAAGGGCTCATAACCCGAGAATCTACCCTCCCCTGCCAGTAACATCTTCCCTAATCTAAACATTTCTAGTTTTACCGACAGTGAAGTCATCGACGAGTCTATCGCTTCTGCACGTGTGCAGAACATTCAGTGCCCCGAGGCTGCCTGCTGTCAGCAGTTCAGGCGAGGCAGCACCACATGGCACCTGGACTGCTTAATTCTCCCCACTTTTACCTACCATTAAAAATAAACTGTGTTTTCTGGGTTTTATTCCTCCAGCCGCAAGCACCAGGAAGAACCCTGTAACATCTCTTCTTTGAATTAAACGTGATTGTATTTCATTCTACATGCGTGGAGTGAGATGTAAAAATAATAACAATAAAAATAATAGCAATAGCAACAACGAGTCAGACAGGAGCAGGATCACTTGGTCATGGATAAGGTGTTCGGGTTCAATCCTCATTATATAGAGAATAATCGCATAGTAACGATGCTCTCGGAAAGAGGTCCAGATATCCTCGTCCTGCCACACCGATGACACAGAAAGGCAGAGTAAGTTTTTATTTTAGACGATGTTTCGCTCAGGCTGGAGCTTTATCACTTTTAAAATAAAGTCTTATCTTATAGGTCTTTACGCATGCTCGTTGGCTTGTTGCTACAAAATAATCTGAAAACCAGTAAGCCAGCGGAAGGTCTCGGTCAGATGACCAAAAGCTCCAGTGGTAGGTCGTCATTTGAGAAAGACCCGCGTCAGGAAACAATTGTCCTTCTTCCTGATGAATCTAACCTAACCTGGCCTAACCTAACCTGACCTAACCCAGTGTAAACTAACTTAATCTAACTTAACGTAACGTAACCTAACTTAACGTAACCTAACGTAACCTAATCATACCTGACCTTTCCTAACCTAACCTGACCTAACCTGACCTAACCTAACCTGACCTGACCTAACCTGACCTAACCTAACCTGACCTTACCTAACCTGACCTTACCTAACCTGATCTTACCTAACCTGGCCTTACCGAACCTAACCTAACCTAATCTGACCTAACCTGACTTAACCTAATCTAACCTAATCTGAAAATCTCAGCCAGCGAATTACAATAAGACGGTTCAAGGAGCTAAGGGTAAAACTTAAACTAGGTAATTACACAATGTACACCGCTCCTGCATTTAAACTGTGCCACCCACATCGCTGAAATCCTCATCCCTCTCTCACAGACTAATTCCAGTTCAACGTTATTTTTTCCGAGTAGGGAATAATGAACTGCGATAGCACTATACGCTAGCTAGCGTCTACCAAGAACTGCTAATGAACTACCATCTAAAGCAGACCACATATGAGAGCTGCTGTATGCACTCGCAGTGCGAGGGACGAGCGGGTGTAGCAAGAAAGAGAAAGAGAGAGAGAGAGAGAGAGAGAGAGAGAGAGAGAGAGAGAGAGAGAGAGAGAGAGAGAGAGAGAGAGAGAGAGAGAGAGAGAGAGAGAGAGAGAGAGAAACATACATTATAAGCCAGTACATTGCCCATGCTTAATGCAAAAGCGAATTATTTACAGCGCTGGCGCGGGAAGCCGTTACGGATGACGGACGAAGTGGATTCATTTTGGAGGTGAGCCCAATAGGGGAGTGTGGAGGAGGCTCCCCGCGGCGCCCTGCCCGGGCTTCCCCGGGCTCCTGCTCCCCATTTCAGTGCTGGTTAAGGGAATGATTAAGCGAGGGTTGTATGAATGTTGGACAGCTGGACGGATGTAAGCAAATGTTTTATCCTAACCTAGTGTAGTTGCGTCTCGAAAGAGTAATAAAGTAACTTTGTAAAGTTACGAATATATATATATATATATATATATATATATATATATATATATATATATATATATATATATATATATATATATGTGTGTGTGTGTGTGTGTGTGTGTGTGTGTGTATGCGCGCGCGTGTGTGTGTGTACTTTTCGTTGAAGACAGTAACAATAAAATTAATAATAATAACAACAATAATAAAAAAAAACAAAGAATAAAAAGCGTGGAACCTTCCCACAGACGAGAAGAGTTTACCATTTTTTCAATAAGAATGGTACTGCAGGGAAAACAAAAGGACTCGGACCTGTCGACATTTAAGGAGCACAAAACAATTGGGTTTATGGTCAGAAGGCGGAAGATACTCGTGGTGTCAACACCGCAGACATGGACACACTGTTGGACCCGGGAGCCACTGCCAGGAGGACGCAGACACAAACTGAACTACCAAAACATGTCAGAGGGAGAGTACCAAAACAAGTCGGAGGGAGAGTACCAAAACAAGGCTGAGGGAGAGTACCAAAACATGTCAGAGGGAGAGTACCAAAACAAGTCTGAGGGAGAGTACCAAAACAAGTCAGAGGGAGAGTACCAAAACATGTCAGAGGGAGAGTACCAAAACAAGTCTGAGGGAGAGTACCAAAACAAGTCACAGGGAGAGTACCAAAACAAGTCAGAGGGAGAGTACCAAAACATGTCAGAGGGAGAGTACCAAAACAAGTCTGAGGGAGAGTACCAAAACAAGTCTGAGGGAGAGTACCAAAACAAATCAGAGGGAGAGTACCAAAACAAGTCAGAGGGAGAGTACCAAAACATGTCAGAGGGAGAGTACCAAAACATGTCAGAGGGAGAGTACCAAAACAAGTCTGAGGGAGAGTACCAAAACAAGTCTGAGGGAGAGTACCAAAACAAGTCAGAGGGAGAGTACCAAAACAAGTCAGAGGGAGAGTACCAAAACATGTCAGAGGGAGAGTACCAAAACCAGTCTGAGGGAGAGTACCAAAACAAGTCTGAGGGAGAGTACCAAAACAAGTCTGAGGGAGAGTACCAAAACAAGTCTGAGGGAGAGTACCAAAACAAGTCTGAGGGAGAGTACCAAAACAAGTCTGAGGGAGAGTACCAAAATAAGTCTGAGGGAGAGTACCAAAACAAGTCACAGGGAGAGTACCAAAACAAGTCTGAGGGAGAGTACCAAAACATGTCAGAGGGAGAGTACCAAAACATGTCAGAGGGAGAGTACCAAAACAAGTCTGAGGGAGAGTACCAAAACAAGTCAGAGGGAGAGCACCAAAACAAGTCAGAGGGAGAGTACCAAAACATGTCAAAGGGAGAGTACCAAAACATGTCAGAGGGAGAGTACCAAAACACGTCAGAGGGAGAGTACGAAAACAAGTCAGAGGGAGAGTACCAAAACAAGTCAGAGGGAGAGTACCAAAACAAGTCAGAGGGAGAGTACCAAAACAAGTCTGAGGGAGAGTACCAAAACATGTCAGAGGGAGAGTACCAAAACAAGTCAGAGGAAGAGCACCAAAACAAGTCTGAGGGAGAGTACCAAAACAAGTCTGAGGGAGAGTACCAAAACAAGTCTGAGGGAGAGTACCAAAACAAGTCACAGGGAGAGTACCAAAACAAGTCAGAGGGAGAGTACCAAAACATGTCAGAGGGAGAGTACCAAAACATGTCAGAGGGAGAGTACCAAAACAAGTCAGAGGGAGAGTACCAAAAAAGTCAGAAGGAGAGTACCAAAACAAGTCAGAGGGAGAGTACCAAAACAAGTCTGAGGGAGAGTACCAAAACAAGTCTGAGGGAGAGTACCAAAACAAGTCACAGGGAGAGTACCAAAACAAGTCAGAGGGAGAGTACCAAAACATGTCAGAGGGAGAGTACCAAAACATGTCAGAGGGAGAGTACCAAAACAAGTCAGAGGGAGAGTACCAAAAAAGTCAGAAGGAGAGTGCCAAAACAAGTCAGAGGGAGAGTACCAAAACAAGTCAGAGGGAGAGTACCAAAACAAGTCAGAGGGAGAGTACCAAAACAAGTCAGAGGGAGAGTACCAAAACAAATCAGAGGAAGAGTACCAAAACAAGTCAGAGGGAGAGTACCAAAAAATTCAGATACAGATTTGAAGTTATAGTGAAATTTTTACTCGAGTAGAAAGAAAATTGAGAATTTCTTTGCTACAAACACACACACACACACACACACACACACACACACACACACACACACACACACACACACACACACACACACACACACACATACACACACACATTCAAGTACATATACACTTTAATTCACACTCAGCAACGCACTCATAATACAAATACATATTCAAACATACTTAAAACAGCACATCCATATACACCGTCATACATATTCAGACAGTAAATGCAGATTGGTGAAAGGAGTTCAGTGCTGAAATGTAAGTTCTGAAAACGGTACGAAACTAGCAGTTGCCCATTAGAGAGAGAGAGAGAGAGAGAGAGAGAGAGAGAGAGAGAGAGAGAGAGAGAGAGAGAGAGAGAGAGAGAGAGAGAGAGAGAGAGAGAGAGAGGGAGGGAGAGAAATTCGAGGTAGGTGGCAAGTTGTAAGAAACAACGTCAAGAGTCCTCTGGTGTCTTGCCTCTAGCGGTTTATTCAGATATAAAGTATATTCCTTCTTGCAGTTTACTTAAGTATGTAGTATATTCCTTCTTGCAGTTTACTTAAGTATGCAGTATATTCCTTCTTGCAGTTTACTTAAGTATGTAGTATATTCCTTCTTGCAGTTTACTTAAGTATGTAGTATATTCCTTCTTGCAGTTTACTTAGGTATGCAGTACATTCCTTCTTGCAGTTTACTTAGGTATGCAGTACATTCCTTCTTGCAGTTTACTTAGATATGCAGTATATTCCTTCTTGCAGTTTACTTAGGTATGCAGTATATTCCTTCTTGCAGTTTACTTAGGTATGCAGTATATTCCTTCTTGCAGTTTACTTAGATATGCAGTATATTCCTTCTTGCGGTTTACTTAGATATGCAGTATATTCCTTCTTGCAGTTTACTTAGATATGCAGTATATTCCTTCTTGCAGTTTACTTAGATATGCAGTATATTCCTTCTTGCAGTTTACTTAGATATGCAGTATATTCCTTCTTGCAGTTTACTTAGGTATGCAGTATATTCCTTCTTGCAGTTTACTTGGAG
>NC_091316.1:24847182-24879682 GCF_038502225.1 Cherax quadricarinatus
CCAGTTAATGAGATGATGGAATATGTAGCAACAATGTGCAAGGAGGCTGAAGAGAGGTTTGTACCCAAGGATAACAGGAATAATGAAAAGCCAGAATGATCCCATGGTTCACCCAAAGATGCAAGGAGGCAAAAACCAAGTGAGCTAGGGAATGGAAGAAATATAGAAGGCAAAGGACCCAGGAGAATAAGGAGAGCATTCATAGAGCCAGAAACGAATATGCACAGATAAGAAGGGAGGCCCAACGTCAATATGAAAACGACATAGCAGCGAAAGCCAAATCTGACCCAAAGCTGTTATACAGCCACATCAGGAAGAAAACAACCATCAAGGACCAGGTAATCAGGCTAAGGAAGGAAGGAGGAGAGACAACAAGAAATGACAGAGAAGTATGTGAGGAACTCAACAAGAGATTCAAAGAAGTGTTCACAGAGGAGACAGAAGGGGCTCCAGAAAGACGGAGAGGTGGGGTACACCACCATGTGATGGACACAGTACACACAACCGAGGAAGAAGTGAAGAGGTTTCTGAGTGAGCTAGATACCTCAAAGGCAATGGAGCCAGATAACATCTCTCCATGGGTCCTGAGAGAGGGAGCAGAGGCGCTATGTGTACCCCTTACAACAATATTCAATACATATATCGAAACAGCGAGATTGCCTGAGGCATGGAAGACAGCAAATGTGGTCCCAATCTTTAAAAAAGGAGAGAGACATGAAGCACTAAACTACAGACCAGTGTCACTGACATGTATAGTATGCAAAATCATGGAAAAGATTGTCAGGAGAAGAATGGTGGAACATCTAGAAAGGCATGATCTCATCACCAGCAGCCAACATGGTTTCAGAGACGGGAAATCCTGTGTCACAAACCTACTGGAGTTCTATGACATGGTGACAGCAGTAAGACAAGAGAGAGAGGGGTGGGTGGACTGCATTTTCTTGGACTGCAAGAAGGCGTTTGACACAGTACCACACAAGAGATTAGTGCAAAAACTGGAGGACCAAGCAGGGATAACAGGGAAGGCACTGCAGTGGATCAGTGAATACTTGTCAGGAAGACAGGAGCGAGTAATGGTACGTGGCGAGGTGTCAGAGTGGGCACCTGTGACCAGCGGGGTCCCACAGGGGTCAGTCCTAGGACCAGTGCTGTTTCTGGTATTTGTGAACGACATGACGGAAGGAATAAACTCCGAGGTGTCCCTGTTTGCAGATGACGTGAAGTTGATGAGAAGAGTTCATTCGATCGAAGACCAGGCAGAAATACAAAGGGATCTGGACAGGCTGAAGACCTAGTCCAGCAACTGGCTCCTGGAGTTCAATCCCACCAGTGCAAAGTCATGAGGATTGGGGAAGGGCAAAGAAGACCGCAGACGGAGTACAGTCTAGGGGGCCAGAGACTACAAACATCACTCAAGGAAAAAGATCTTGGGGTGAGTATAACACCAGGCACATCTCCTGAAGCGCACATCAACCAAATAACTGCTGCAGCATATGGGCGCCTGGCAAACATCAGAACAGCATTCCGACATCTTAATAAGGAATCGTTCAGGACCCTGTACACCGTGTACGTTAGGCCCATATTGGAGTATGCGGCACCAGTTTGGAACCCACACCTAGCCAAGCAT
Source organism: Cherax quadricarinatus (assembly GCF_038502225.1). Lineage (NCBI taxonomy): Eukaryota > Metazoa > Arthropoda > Malacostraca > Decapoda > Parastacidae > Cherax > Cherax quadricarinatus. The sequence goes on from NC_091316.1 coordinate 24,848,810, forward strand.
GTAAAGAAACTAGAGAAAGTGCAAAGGTTTGCAACAAGACTAGTCCCAGAGTTAAGAGGTATGTCCTATGAGGAGAGGTTAAGGGAAATCAACCTGACGACACTGGAGGACAGGAGAGATAAGGGGGACATGATAACGACTTACAAAATACTGAGAGGAATTGACAAGGTGGACAAAGACAGGATGTTCCAGAGACTGGACACAGCAACACGGGGACACAGTTGGAGGCTGAAGACACAGATGAATCAAAGGGATGTTAGGAAGTATTTCTTCAGCCACAGAGTAGTCAGGAAGTGGAATAGTTTGGGAAGCGATGTAGTGGAGGCAGGATCCATACATAGTTTTAAGCAGAGGTACGATAAAGCTCATGGTTCAGGGAGAGTGACCTAGTAGCGACCAGTGAAGAGGTGGGGCCAGGAGCTTGGACTCGACCCCTGCAACCTCAACTAGGTGAGTACAACTAGGTGAGTACACACACACACACACACACACACACACACACACACACACACACACACACACACACACGAGACTAGTCCCAGAGCTGAGGAGAATGTCCTACGAAGAAAGGTTAAGGGAAATCGGCCTGACGACAATGGAGGACAGGAGGGTCAGGGAAGACATGATAACGACATATAAAATACTGTCAGGAATTGACAAGGTGGACAAAGACAGAATGTTCCATAGATGGGACACAGTAACAAGGGGTCGCAATTGGAAGTTGAAGACTCCTGTGAGTCAAAGGAACGTTAGGAAACATTTCTTCAGTCACAGAGTTGTCAGGAAATGCAGTAGCCCAGAAAGTGACGTAGTGGAGGTAGGAACCATTCATAGTTTTAAGATGAGGTTTGATAAAGCTCATGGAGCAGGGAGAGAGAGGACTCAGTAGCAGTCAGCGAAAAGGCGAGGCCAGGAGCTATGATCGACCCCTGCATCCGCAAATAGGTGAGTACAAATAAGTGAATACACGCACACTCACACTCACTCACACACACACACACACACACACACACACACACACACACACACACACACACACACACACACACACACACACACACACACACACACACATACTTTCCCCCGTCTGCTTTACACATAAATCAAAAGTATTAGCCAGAGCCTCATTACATCACACGAGATGGTGGTCGTGCGCCACGTTCGCTGGAGACGACCCGGGGATCGTAAACCTCCGGTAATGGCCTCTGCGCACGACCTCCAGAGGCGATAACGCAGCGCCTAGCGGACCAAAGGAAGCGTGAAGACATGGCCTTTTATGGTACGCAGTACTGGAATAGCAGGGGGTTTTCAAGCCTTTTTTGAACCTGCTGTTTTTTGTCTTCTTGCTGTGTGGAGAGAATCTATTCATCCGTACTGTTTCCTAACCATCATTTCATCCATCTTCCCATCCATCCACAACATCAATTATATTATTTACATGCTTAGTGCAGCTAAAATTTCAGATTTGTCAGGAAACACCTCCAACCACTCCTGAATATCGAAATATACAATATAACCTAGTGTTCTTTTAATCTCTCTTTCTCTCTCTCTCTCTCTCACTCTCTCTCTCTCTCTCTCTCTCGTTATTTACACTGGGTTTTTACAGACTTTGGTTCAGAGTTCCTACGTTTATTTTATGAACTAAGAGCTGTTACCTACCTCAGCTCAACTGAAAACCTTTTAATTGTTATGAGACACGCAAACAGAGAACAGGGTAAGTCAGGAGCCATCGATAGACCAGCGATTTCATTTCGTTAATTGATTTTAATTCATCGATGTCATTATCCTGTGCGAACATGTTCCAGACACGAGTTATTCTAGGAATAAATGATCTCAGATGAAGTGATGTTCTTGAGAAGAGCTTAACCAGAGTGCATTTGTTGTTTGCTGCCCGTCTTGTTGTGTATAAGCTGGCTTTTCGCTGTCCGCAAAGTCGAGCCATGTGCCGTACCTTGACAACATTGGCCTTGTAAATAGCAGTTAAGCCACCCACATTCCACCGGTGTTGAAGGTTCTGCTGAAATGACAGATCTCTCTCTCTCTCTCTCTCTCTCCCTCTTCCTCTCTCTCTCTCCCTCTTCCTCTCTCTCCCTCTCCCTCTTCCTCTCTATCTCTCTCTCTCTCTCTCTCTCTCTCTCTCTCTCTCTCTCTCTCTCTCTCTCTCTCTCTCTCTCTCTCACTCTCTCTCTCTCTCTCTCTCTCTCTTTCTCTTTCTCTTTCAACAAGGTTAGGTTAAGGTTTCTGACTCTATTTGCAAGCTAAGAGCTGTTACCTATATCAGCTCATTTAAAAGCTTTTTTATTGTAATGAGACATACAAATCTCTCTGTCTCTCTCTCTGTCTCTCTCTCTCTCTCTCTCTCTCTCTATATATATATATATATATATATATATATATATATATATATATATATATACTATATATATATATATATATATAAACGAGCTGTATACAAAGCATATACGTACATACATAAGCGAGTTTGTATACAAAATATTTACATAATCGAGCTGAATTCAGAGTATATACATTCAGGAACGAGCAGAATATAAAGTATATGCACATGAACGTGTTCGGGACTAAGAAACGCATTTATAAAGGCTGCAGCGCAATTAGATATAAAGGGAAAAAACATTTACGCAGATTTGAACGCATTCCTGTTGATATAAATGCATTCAGGTACACAGAAACACATTTATGTAAACAGACAATCATTCAGGTAAATATAAAAGCATTCAGCAGTAAAGAACACTTTTATCGATAACAAAGAAGAACAAAATACTGTAGACACCAATCTATCCTCGTAAGGAACACTGCAACGAGGTAGAAAAAAAAACTACACACTGAGCCGATTTAGAATACACTGGTGATGGAGGCTAGCACCTCGGTTGTGAGCGCAGGTAGGTTTTGTGAAAAGGTATTCGGAGCAAGTAGTGATGAAGGTTCCAATCCTCCTCCTCGGTCCTCTTAACTGCGAGACAGATTCACCATTTTAGTCGTGCCCACCTAACTGATGTGAAAAGAGCTTCAAGCTTTTCTCCTTCGTCTAGAAAGCTTCTAATGAGCAAGGAATGCATTAGGCAATTAAGAAAGCTCATGCAGGTAGCGCGTTTCCCAGCAGGTGAAGGGTAAAAGCCAGTAGCACAAACATACAGCCTGATGGACATGGTCTGTGGAATCCGGTAGCAAAGGAAGAATGCTAGCGATGCGGTGTTGAGCGCCAGGAGCCACGAATGTAGTCGTGAAAAACACTTACACGTTTCCAGTATCATCGGTCACCGCAGCGTTTAATTAGACTCAATGAGAGAGAAAAGAAGAAGAAGAAGAAGAAGAAGAAGAAGAAGAAGAAGAAGAAGAAGAAAAGTCCACACCGAGAATATATGTTGAGAAGAACTATCGTGTATTAACTAAATAAATAGTATTTTATATACGACTATTTACACAAGGTTACTACCTACCATTAATGAAAATGTTATTAGTAGATAATATAAAAAGGGATTATAGCACTTATAGTATTTAATAACAGAGGTTTAAAGGCATACCAGATACTAGACATATTCAAAATGATAGGTAGCATCTTGAATATACCGTCCATATTCAAACAGTACTAACAAAAGGAAGTAAACTATTATGTGTTTTGTAGTCACGGTATAGTATTCCCTTTCTGAATAATTTTCATAATGTTTTCAATTGACGTCAGGTGGCGAGGACTCCACTAAGCACATATATTTACCGCTGGATTCAAGGGGTGCCTTGATAAGGGGCTAGAAGGTGTTGTTTCTTCTCTTATTCCTCTTGCACTTCTTCCTCTTCCTTCTCTTTCTTCTGTATTTCTTCCCCCTCCTACGTCTTTTCCTCCTCCCCTTCCTACGCTTCCTGATATTATACAAAAATCGTAACCAAGAGAATATTGAATAAAATACGAGTAATTAATGTTTATTATTTAAGAAAAAAATGAGAAACGAATCTGGACGAATTTGATAACAAGACATAGGGAATGAGAGACAGAAGTGATACTGGTGTGGGGAAGGAGGGAAGAAAAGAATAAACTCAATGAAGTTGAAACATTGGTTTCCATGTGATAACTTGTGAATGCACTCTCCTGATTAGCTTCAGTTGAGATATTTAGCTGCATTATAAAATTATATCAGTCTTTACTGTTCCTGTTGCATGCATTGAGGCAGAGGGGGATATCTTACTCTAATAAATGAGTTGAAAGAGTACGGGAATGCTTTTCTGGGATTAGTAGGTTGAGAGGATTAGGCTTGCAGGCTTCAGAAATACCTTTCTCAGATTAGTGAGTTGAGAGGACAAGGCTTGCAAGATACAGGGATGCCTGTCTCAGATTAGTGAGTTGAGCTGCAAGCCTAGTCCTCTTTTTATTTTTTTTTATAAAAAAAGAAAAAGAGGACTAGGCTTGCAGGATACACGGAGACCTTTCTCAGACTAGTGAGGTGAGAGGATTAGGTTTGCAGGATACAGGGATACCTTTCTCGGATCTCGCGCATTGGACGAAACACATCTAGTTTTTTCCCTCTAGCCCTCGAATGATGTCAAACAAACCCTAAGACTCTAAACGATATGTATCCATGATGTGACAATGAATCATGAGCTATTTGAGAGATACATATCAAGGATGCGACGATGCATCACAAAGGTTCCTATAGACAGCAGCTGTCGACGTAACACCTCTGTATAAACCTCTCTTCAAGGAAAGAAGACATAGAAGGAGGGACGGGGGGGGGGGGGCCTTGATGCTGCCGAATAGCTCTGGATCCAATGAACTGGAAATACGTTTCATTTTTTTTTTTAAGATAAAATGTGATTATCTCCCATCTACCAAGCATTGTGTGACTCTTCATTGAAATAAATACTTTCATAGAAGTTGGAATAAATATTGAAAAAAAACACTTATGTCTCCTCGGTGGTATTAGTAAACTTCACAAGAAATTATTAACTAATTACATAAAACTGCTGTTGGAAAGAGAGAGACAGAGAGAAAGAGAGAGAGAGAGAGAGAGAGAGAGAGAGAGAGAGAGAGAGAGAGAGAGAGAGAGAGAGAGAGAAAGAGAGAGAGAGAGAGGTCAGATTCAGAAAAAAAAAATTGTTTTATGACATGTGTGATCTATATTGTCAAAAAAGGTATATATAAAAAAATAAGAAAATTTATGTACACCTAGAGAGATACATATATCAGACAGATATATATTCCACAAGACTGTTAATAAGTTCTTGTTAGTTATCATGATATCTTTGTGACGTTTGTAGCCGTAAATCATAACATTCTTCTGAGAAAACTTGAGCACTCTGGTATTCTCCAGGGAGATCTCTGAACAGGTTCACTACCTATCAGAGAAACTTGAAACAATTTGTCCTTGTCAAGAGCGTCTTATCTGCCGTCAAAACTATTAATTTTGGAGTCCCAGGGAGATCAATACTAGAGTCAGTGTTTTTTTTATGTATATTGATGATATCACTAATTCATGTAAAGAAGTCAATCTTAGTCGCTCAACAGATGAGACTGCAGTTTAAGGTCTTCAAACGTGAGGAAGAAGCTACTCTTATGAGCTCACAGATGGACATATTTTAACTTTAGAAAAGGTATCCTGAATGGTGGTAAGGAAGGGGATGAAAGGGAAGTAAAGCTGGATTGTCAAGTTATGTACACTGTACCACACTAGCGACTGTTTCCTTGTTATATTTACACAATACCAAAATGATTTGGTTTTAAGTTATTATAAACGTAAACAGTTTCTTACATCATTAGGAAGTTAATTATATTATTAATTACCACAGTGACACTACTATCATACTGACTAATTCACTGTTATATTACCGAAGTCATATTCCCAAAGCAAGTGAAACTAGTCACTGTTAATTATTCACATTCCACAAATTGTATTGATGATTCGTTCCATGTTACTGGCCAGAGATTTGTTACCGGACGCAACAGGATGGCCAGGCGTGACGAGTGGGATCCCTCAAGGATCAGTTACGAGACCAATAGTGTTCCCAAATACACTCAAACGACAAGACGAAATACAGTCGCTGTCTGAGAGCGAAGCAAAAGTTAAATTGTGAGTTGTTTACTCAAAATTTAACTTTTGCTTCCCTCGCAATGCAGTAGACATGTTAAGTGTACAAGGCGACTTAAAATTACACCAGAGCAACGGTCAGACAAATGCCGTGGTTACTGGAACTCAGCCACAGCGAGACATTAAGTTTATCTTAAACTCTTTCAGATCTCAGTGATTTTCTTACACCAGAAAGAGCAGAGCAAAATGTTACTCAGTAATACCTAAAATTATAAGTGATTATTAGCTTCAGTTTACAATAATTCATGCAAAACTAAAATTAAAAATAAAGCATATATATATATATATATATATATATATATATATATATATATATATATATATATATATATATATATATATATATATATATATATATATATATATATATATATATACTATTGTTGTTTTTGTCATTGTTGTTATTATTATTAATATAGTATTATTATTATTATTATTAAACGTATAATAAAATATTCATGGGGTGAAACAGCGCCTGGGAAGGGGATGTAACCAGGTTTAATCGAAGAGAATTGCAGCTCCCATTCCTTGGATCAAGAGTCCTTCAGCACCATCAAGGCAACCCTCCCCCCAACCTCAAGGGGATTATAAATGTAAAAATAATATTCTACTGACAAGCGTGAAACCAAATCACAATAAAAACTGTTTCGTGCAAACACACACACGAGTCCTGTGCTCCGAGGTGCATCTGTCCCTGGCCTAGGAATTGAATTAAAGCTCTAATCAGCGCCGTATTTCGGACGTGCTACGAAGGATCATTACATTAAGGAGATACATCGTATATTAACGAAGCCGGCTGTATAAGGCAGGCGGGCGAGGCCAGGGTCGGGGACTCCCGGTTAATGAAGCAAGAGGAAGAACCAGCACTTGGTATTTACACCAGCGAAGTGAGGCGAGATGATCCTTCACACTGGAGAGATCGTATCATCATCATTCTTACTAGTGGGATGAGATTATCATTCTTACTTGGGGGGATTACATCAGCATCACTCGCGCTAGAGAGATGAGTTTATCGTTCATCCTGGGAAGATGGTATCACACCTCAGTCTTACTTCCAAGATGAGATAATCGTTCACACTGGGGTGATGGTATCACACTCAGTCTTACTTCCGAGATGAGATAATCGTTCACACTGGGGTGATGGTATCACACCTCAGTCTTACTTCCAAGATGAGACAATCATTCACACTGGGGTGATGGTATCACACTCAGTCTTCCGAGATGAGATAATCGTTCACATTCGGATGATGGTATCACACCTCAGTCTTACTTCCAAGATGAGATAATCGTTCACACTGGGGTGATGGTATCACACCTCAGTCTTACTTCCAAGATGAGATAATCATTCACACTGAGATGATGGTACCACACTCAGTCTTACAACTGAAACGAGATCTTAACATCATCCTTAGCATCATTCCTGTGATCAATCACATCTGAAACAACCTGAGCACAGCTCAAACGTGATTAATCACACCTGCAGCAGCCTCAGCACTTCTTTAACATGTGTAATCACACCTGGACCAACCTGAGCACTGCTTTAACATGATCAATCACACCTAGAGCAACATGAGCACTGCTTTAATATGATCAATCACACCTAGAGCAACATGAGCACTGCTTTAACATGATCAATCACACCTGTAGCAGCCTGAGCACTGATTTAACATGATCAATCACATCTTGAACTTCGCCTCTGCTAAAATTATTGATGTAATTTAAAGGCACCACATTCGTCTCGCTTGCTCGTCTGACTTCACCTGTCTTCTTATATCATTAGCCTCAGTCATAATGTTTTCTTCTTCCCACCCTCCCTTTCATCCTCATCCTCCTCATCATCATCATCATCCATCTCTCTGTCTTTTTCTCGATCTCAAATAATTGTGTGTTGTGTATTTCATGTCAATATATGGTCACACAACACTCACAATACTGCATGAGTGTTGCTAAACTCACAATACTGCATGGGTGTTTCTACACTCTCAACACTGCATGGGTCTTTCTACACTCTCAACACTGCATGGGTGTTGTTACACTCTTGTAGAAAACTGCATGGGTGTTGCTACACTCACACCACTGCATGGGTGTTGCTACACTCACAATACTGCATGGATGTTGCTACACTCACAATACTGCATGGGTGTTGCTACACTCACACCACTGCATGGGTGTTGCTACACTCACAATACTGCATGGATGTTGCTACACTCACAATACTGCATGGGTGTTGCTACACTCACACCACTGCATGGGTGTTGCTACACTCACAATACTGCATGGATGTTGCTACACTCACAATACTGCATGGGTGTTGCTACACTCACAATACTGCATGGGTGTTGCTACACTCACACCACTGCATGGGTGTTGCTACACTCACAATACTGCATGGATGTTGCTACACTCACAATACTGCATGGGTGTTGCTACACTCACACCACTGCATGGGTGTTGCTACACTCACAATACTGCATGGGTGTTGCTACACTCACAACACTTGCTACACTCACAACACTCACTACACTCACAACACTTGCTACACTCACAACACTACATGGGTGTTGCTACACTCACACTACATGGGTGTTGCTACACTCACAACACTACATGGGTGTTGTTACACTCACAACACTACATGGGTGTTGTTACACTCACAACACTACATGGGTGTTGTTACACTCACAACACTACATGGGTGTTGTTACACTCACAACACTACATGGGTGTTGTTACACTCACAACACTACATGGGTGTTGTTACACTCACAACACTACATGGGTGTTGTTACACTCACAACACTACATGGGTGTTGTTACACTCACAACACTACATGGGTGTTGTTACACTCACAACACTACATGGGTGTTGTTACACTCACAACACTACATGGGTGTTGTTACACTCACAACACTACATGGGTGTTGCTACACTCACAACACTACATGAGTGTTGCTACACTCACACTACATGGGTGTTGCTACATTCACAACACTACATGAGTGTTGTTACACTCACAACACTACATGGGTGTTGCTAACCATGTAAAAGTATTTCGAATTATTCATTTTTTCTACTCCTAAGACATTTTTTTGGTCTACACCTAAATCTTATATCCACCTGAAATTTCTGATGTGTAGTCCTCGATGAGACTCGTATTAATGTCTACTAGACAGTTGATATTATTCCAGTTAATCATTTATGTGACCTTATATAATTTAGATTACTGAGAAGCAAAATGTAGTATTATGCAGATAAAGCAACACTCGTTTGTCTCCCTCTCTGCAAAAAAAAAAAAATGAAGATCTGTATGAGATACTATTCTCGTTCAAATCTCCCAAAACAAAACCTCTGACACTAACTCCTACAGCATTAACCTCACATCAATACCTCATTAAAAATAATGTCCCAGTCCTGTCTATAACGATAACCCAGAGTTCTCTCTAAAGCCTCGCTTGGCGATGGTCTGATCTCAGACCTAAACACAGTCCTGAAGCACTAACCAAGAAACTACACAGTAAGTCCCGAGGCACTAAGTCAGACCTATATACTTACACACTGCGAGGAAGACTTGGATACCAACTCAGTCGTTACCTCAACTCAGCCATGCACCTCAGTGTAGCAAAGACCTGGGACACTAACACAGTCCTAACACGTAACAAAGGCTCTCATCCTCACACCCGCGTTGCAGCCCAGACTTGTTAACTATTGCATTATCTTGCCTCTTTGATGAACCGCTAATCACGGTCAATAAGTCACTGGTTTCTTCCAGCACGCCCTCTACACGCTCACAAACAAAATTAAAATTACCTTTCAGTAAGAGGCTACACCTCTCAACCTCCCTTACTCCCTCTTCTTATTCCCTCTTCTTATTCCTTCACTTTAATCCCTCTTCTCGATACCCCCCTCGTCTCCTTATTCTCTCTTCTCCTTACTCCTCCTTCTTACTTCCTCGTTTCCTTACTCCTATGGATCCAAATGACGTACAGCCGACAACAGTGATAAAAACAAACGTTGCAAACGAACCTTATATTAGGACGTTTAGCTCTTTGTAGAGCAAAACGTTGTCTTACACTAAAACTGCTTCTACAACCTAAATCTTTTCTTCACCTAACTCCCTCCCCTCCCCCCTTCATTTTCTCATCCCATTCCTCCAGTTCCTCTTTCCTCTCTTTTACTTCCTCCTTCCCTTCCTTCTCTCCTCCCTCCATCTATTCCATCCACCATACATTTCACCCTCCCAGTTTCTGAGACAGTTATAGGTACTATAACTGTCTCAGAAACTTGAATACTTGATGATAATTCATCGATTCTGTGTAATACATTCTTTCTGGTATTTACATGAAGATTGTGGCTAAATAACATATATGTCAGAAAACATTCAGATTGCTCTGAAACGTTGAATTTGGCTATATAAAGCAAGTTTTCTATGAATAACAAACTTCAGAACACCCGTGACTTAACCTGATTCCTTATTTTTTCTTCTTTTCCCTTTCCCCTTTCCTCTTTCCTTTTTTGTCTTTCTTTCTTCTGTCGCGTGTTTCTGTTCCTTCATTATTTTTTCATCACTTCCCCTTCCACCCACCTCTGTGCACTTGCTCTCCGTCTGTGGGCACCTAGCTCCCTTGCAGTGCTCCCATGTCTTTGTATTTGACTGGCTCCTCCTCCTTAATTCCCCACTACTACCACTACCACTACTACTACTACTACTACCACTACTACTACTACTACTACTACCACCACTACCTCTTCTTGCCTATATACAGCCGTCCTGCTCCACTTCTCGTTAGTGTGACTTAGTAAATGGTCCAAGTCGGACCGAAACGTCGTCGTAAGCTCTTCTCTTCTATGTGCAGGTTATTTGTGTATAAGTTTTCTATTTTCAGCCACTGCTTAAAGAACATCACACAGTGTGAACGACCACCACACAGTGTGTACGACCATCACACAGTGTGTACGACCACCACACAGTGTGTACGACCACCACAAAGTGTATACGACCACCACACAGTGTGAACGACCACCAAACAGTTTGTACGACCATTACATTGTGTGTACGACCACCACACAGTGTGTACGACCACCACACAGTGTGTACGACCACCACAAAGTGTATACGACCACCACACAGTGTGAATGACCACCAAACAGTTTGTACGACCATCACACTGTGTGTACGACCACCACACAGTGTGTACGACCACCACACAATGTATACGACCACCACACAGTGTGTACGACCACCACACAGTGTGTACGACCACCACACAGTGTATACGGCCACCACACAGTGTGTAAGACCGCCACACAGTGTAAAGGATCGAGATCCTCATCAATCAAATCCTCAAGTCGTCGTCATCCTTTTGGGAGGAGGTGAGTTCACGCTGTCTTCATTATTAGCATATTTATGTAAGGCACTGAATCCTTGTTGTTCATTCGGGAGTGGTGGAGGCTCGATCCTCCGTCCGCTAATCGCAGAAGTGGAACCCGACTCTCGCAGTCAGGTTTGCGCAAGTTAGCTTTACAGCCTCGAGTAAAGACTCGTGGCTTCACGGGACATACACTCTCCCTCTCTCTCTCTCTCTCTCTCTCTCTCTCTCTCTCTCTCTCTCTCTCTCTCTCTCTCTCTCTCTCTCTCTCTCTCTCTCTCTCCTTCACCCAGTACATAACAAGTTTCTGAGAGAGCTTTTCTCCGCTCCAGCGGAGTGAATTGGCATTTCAAGATACCGAGGCTCCCTTAAAGCTCCAGCCGCGGGTCATCATGACTAAGACACGCGTCAGGAAACACTTGTTCTGTTTTCTGACAAACGTTACCACACCTCCCATAATTGTGACGCTGGCCGGTTCTGGTTCTCCTCTATGGAGGGGTACGATCCCTGTCTCCGGCCCTCTCCTGTGGTAGGGACTGGTCCTCTGCAGTGTTAGAACTGATCCTCTGCTGTGTTAGAACTGGTCCTCTGCTGTGGTAGAACTGGTCCTCTGCTGTGGTAGAGCTGGTCCTCTGTTATGGTAGAACTGGTCCTCTGCTGTAGTAGAACTGGTCCTCTGCTGTGGTAGAACTGGTTCTCTGCTGTGGTAGAACTGGTCCTCTGCTGTGGTAGAGCTGGTCCTCTGTTATGGTAGAACTGGTCCTCTGCTGTAGTAGAACTGGTCCTCTGCTGTGGTAGAACTGGTTCTCTGCTGTGGTAGAACTGGTCCTCTGCTGTGGTAGAACTGGTTCTCTGCTGTGGTAGAACTGGTCCTCTGCTGTGGTAGAGCTGGTCCTCTGTTATGGTAGAACTGGTCCTCTGCTGTAGTAGAACTGGTCCTCTGCTGTGGTAGAACTTGTTCTCTGCTGTGGTAGAACTGGTCCTCTGCTGTGGTAGAACTGGTTCTCTGCTGTGGTAGAACTGGTCCTCTGCTGTGGTAGAGCTGGTCCTCTGTTATGGTAGAACTGGTCCTCTGCTGTAGTAGAACTGGTCCTCTGCTGTGGTAGAACTGGTTCTCTGATGTGGTAGAACTGGTCCTCTGCTGTGGTAGAACTGGTTCTCTGCTGTGGTAGAACTGGTCCTCTCCTGTAGTAGAACTGGTCCTCTGCTGTGGTAGAACTGGTTCTCTGCTGTGGTAGAACTGGTCCCCTGCTGTGGTAGAACTGGTCCTCTGCTGTGGTAGAACTGGTCCTCTGTTGTGGTAGAGCTGGTCCTCTGTTATGGTAGAACTGGTCCTCTGCTGTAGTAGAACTGGTCCTCTGCTGTGGTAGAACTGGTTCTCTGCTGTGGTAGAACTGGTCCTCTGCTGTGGTAGAACTGGTTCTCTGCTGTGGTAGAACTGGTCCTCTGCTGTCGTAAAACTGGTCTTCTGCTGTGATAGAAATGGTTCTCTACTATGGTAGAACTGGTCCTCTGCTATGGTAGAACTGGTCCTCTGCTGTGGTAGAAATAGTCTTCTAATATGGTAGAACTGGTCCTCTGCTGTCGTAAAACTGGTCTTCTGCTGTGATAGAAATGGTTCTCTACTATGGTAGAACTGATCCTCTGCTATGGTAGAACTGGCCCTCTGCTGAGGTAGAACTGGCCCTCTGCTGAGGTAGAACTGACCCTCTGCTGAGGTAGAACTGGTCCTCTGCTGTGGTAGAAGTGGTCCTCTGCTGTGGTAGAAGTGGTCCTCTGCTGTGGTAGAACTGGTTCTCTGCTGTGGTAGAACTGGTTCTCTGCTGTGGTAGAAGTGGTCTTCTGTTATGGTAGAACTGGTCCTTTGTTGTATTAGAACTGGTCGACATGTGGTCACAGCAGAAGGGGGGCAACTACCCCCACCACCTCCAACAGTGTATCTCCAGGATCCCCTTCTACGATTATGTAAATTATTTAGTCATTCTCGCAAACGGTTGTGATGATTACAGTAAATAGATTTTTTTTGTATGCTCATTTTTCGCTTTTTTAAATGTTGAGGCGATTAGGAATAATGGATCGTTATCCTCGTAAACTCTTTCGTTATTCACGAGTTTACACAAAACGTTTAGCGTTTAACAAAAAAAATATTATTCATGTACAATGAATGGCTAGATGTCTCTCAGGTATTCCTTAAGAGATACCTTTCAGGTATCCCCAAAGGATACCTTTCAGGTATCCCCAAGGGATACCATTCAGATATCCCTCAAGGGATGCCTTTCAGGTATCCCCAAGTTATACCCTTAATTAGTTGCCTGAATTATTACGCTTTTTCTTCCACAGGGTTTTCGTTTATAACTTCCCAACGCTCTCTCCGTTCGGCTTCAAGCTTTCAAAGCTGGTGTATTGTAGGTAGGGAAAGGTTCATTCAGGGACTCGAATGTGCAGGTGCCTTCGTGTCAGTTTTATACAAATCATTTCCAATTTTGGTTTCAGTGAGATAGCTTGAGAATGCTTCTTCTGATCATATTCAAACCTTCAAAGTTGGCACATTCTCCTTATGGTGACTGCAAAAATGATCATATAGCAAATGAAAAGTTTAAGTAACACAGTGTCGGTCCATCCCAATGATGCTTGGACGGAGGATCGAACCTCCACCACACCTTGTGCTGATTAACCTGCTAGGGTTGTGCTCTTCATTTCAATGTGATAAACAGGCTCATGCCAGACATATCTATCTCACACCAAACGATTCCTACTCTTGGGCGTAAGATGGTTTCAAACACCGACAAGTATGTAAATATCCTAAGCATATACTTATTGTAATATGTAAATATCCAGGCAATACTCACGTATCTAATTTACACTCACATCCTGGCCTTTTTTTTTTAAGCTACCTGGAGTATTTACTTCAGTCAAGCTTCTCGCCTATCAATTCTAATAGTTTACAGTTCTATTTCCACGTTATGGCTTTCCTATTTTTTTTTTAAATTTGAATTAGTGTAAGCTAAATTAATTATTGTAATAGGAATTACTTGCAGAGGATTTTTACGTCATCTGCAAACATGTTCAGGTCAGTTATATAGATCAGAAACACTGAAGCAAGCACCCATCCTTGTGGCACCCCGCGCGTGACAGTTCCCCATGAGGACATTGCACCCCGAATCATTGCTCACATTTTTTTTTTAAGGAAAGCTCTCATCCACTGTAATAAGTCTGTCTTTTATCTCTATATTTTGTTGTTGCCAGATGTCTTACTTGAAGAAATGTTAGTTAGGTAATTAGTTACTATAAGAGACATTTGTGGTGTGTGTGTGTGTGTGTGTGTGTGTGTGTGTGTGTGTGTGTGTGTGTGTGTGTGTGTGTGTGTGTGTGTGTGTGTGTACCATTTCAAAAAAGTCCTCCATAGAAAAGAATCCACAGGGCTTGTCAAGGTTCTCTCTAACAAGGTCAGCTGATATTATCTCCATATTCACCCAGACAATTTTAGACTAAACTCTATTTATGATGCCATTTTAATCCTTATGTCCATACCTGTCCAGTGCATGTATTAAATCAAGAACCATCTAAGGCGACAGTAAAAATGATATGCCTTAAAAAATAACTTGGGTGGGGGATCTTTTCGGTAACGCCGCGCCGCCCAAAATTGGTAAATGGAAACTTTTGGACCTTATGAGGGAGTCGCCCAGATTGTGATTTTTTTTTTCTTTTTTTTTTTTTGTTTACAGCGACGCCCCTATGAGTTTCACTGGCACGCCTTTATTGTCACAAGCGTTCGTCCAGGGCAATCACTGTTCACAAAGTGATTAGGAACTATAAACAAATTCCAGCTATTTTTTTTATGTATGTGGAGAGCATCATTCCGAATATTTAGAGGTTCGAACTCCCTGCTGATAAATGTTTGCTGACGGTGATGAACAACAGGTCGATGTGAGTGAAGATGAACTCTTGCTTGAGTGAAATTTAGTGGAGACCTCACTCTGCCTTAGGAGAGGCATCCATCAAGGTAGGTGGTGACGCTGAAAGTTAGTCTTTATGCGACACACGTGATTGTTATGTCCTTTAACCTCTCTACGGTATTCTCACCAGCAACACTGACTCTCACCTCTACAGTATGGAAATAAGTCACTCTGTCTGACTTTTTTCCGTTATCCTAGGTTCTCTACACATATGCTGCTATGTATGATAATTCTATGTAACTGTATTGTGTATACCTGAATAAATTTACTTATTTACTTACTTACTTACTTACTTACTTACTAGCCCCTACTGTACAAACATCACCAATGACGGCGTTCCATTCTCAGACGAAGAGGGATATACGTTCAGAATTCAATGTATCCTAGTTTTTCCTCGGCCACTTCGTTGCCAAAGGCCATCGACCATACGATTGCCCTTCAAGCTGCATGTAATGTGTTCGCCACCACTCAAGAATACTTGAATCTCTATTTTCTCAACAAACCAGCCGTATCCCACCAAGGCAGGTGACCTACAAAGAAAAACGAAAGTTTCTCTTTTTAAATTTAGTAATGCACATAGAAGGGATTACTAGCCCCTTTAAATCCTTATTATAGTGATTAAAATTAACTCTCAGTATATATTCGCTGAGAGACATACACCTCACGGTATTTATTTACTATCTGACCAATATTTGCTTGAAGGCTCGCTGTGTCTTCTACAGATGCCACTGTCATACAGATTCTAGTATCGTCTACAAGGGATGATACAGTGCGATGGCTGATGTTCCCGTCTATGTCAGAAATGAGAATGAGGAAGAGAAGTGGCGCGAGCACCATGCCTTTTGGAGTAGAACTTTTCACTGTAGCAGCCTCTGATTTCGCCCGTTTACCACTACTATTTGGATTCTATTTAAGAGGAACACTTACATTTAGGTGGTTTTATATGTAGGTTTACGTAACGTAACATTATCCAACCTAACCTAATGTTACCTAATTGAACAATAACTGAGCTTAAAATAAAGAAAAAAAAGTATTTGAAGAAAACAATAAAAGCGTTCAAGCAATGAGGTAGAAAAGTGAGAATGGGATGGAAAAGAGGCTGATGAAAGAAAAACGCTGAGACATAACTACGAGGAAAAAACTAAGAAGATGCAAGGAAAGAAGATAACGGAGACACGATAACGATATGTGAGATACTATAAGTAATTAACAAGCAGATAAGATAAAAGAGTGGAGGTGGAAGTGAAATATTCAGGTGAGCCAAAGAGGATGTCAGAAAGTACTTTTTCGGGTACAAGGTAGTAAACTATGGAACAAGTTAGATGAGGAAGTAGTGGAGACACATTCCATACATAATCTCCAGTGAATATATAATAAGGCCCTAGAGAACAGAAACCATTAATGCTGGTCGACGTAACTTACGAGGCAGTGTTAGGAGCAGAGACTCAACCCCTGCAAAGACAAATCGGTGTGTACAAATCGGTGAGTACACATTGCTAGATAGCTGATAAGATCTTCAAGATTAATGATAATGACTCCCTCTGATGGCACTGAAGGTAAGGCTAATTGGTAAGATACCGGTAGGAAATGTTAAGCAAATATTCCACATTGTTTCTTGTGATAAATCATTCTTAAAATGATGTTATCTGCCTTAATGTTGTATATGTACATACATACACACACACACACACACACACACACACACACACACACACACACACACACACACACACACACACACACACACACACACACACAAACACACACACACACCGAGACAGATCACAGGAAGAAAGGAGGATGCTGAAAGAGAGGGTACAAAGACGCAAGGAGGAACGAGAGGCAATGACGGAGATGAACAGAACCTAGACCCAGGTGGAAGAGCAAACAATCTCCTCCAGAACCTACCACAGAAGGAATCCAACCACGGCAACCCCAATGCAACAGAACAATCTAAACCAAAACCCCCACACTGTACCCTCTGTCCCCACCCCCTCATCACAAATCCCACCCCCACAGCAATCCCCCATAGGTCTTCGCCAGTGCTCCCGCTCCCCCAGCCCCACCATTCTCCCCGGATCACAGTTTTAGAAAAGAAGTTGAAAGTTTGTTATACGAACGCGGATGGTATAACGAATAAATGTGAAGAGTGGCATGAAAGAATCAAGGAGACGTCCCCAGACATCATAGCAGTCACAGAAACGAAACTCTCTGGGGTGATAACAGACGCAATCTTCTCACCCGGATATCAGATCCTGAGCAAAGATAGAAGGAGCAGAAGGGAAGGAAGGGTTGCACTGCTCATTAAAAACCGATGGGGATTTGAGGAAATAGAAAGAATGGACGAGATTGAAGAAAGAGATTACATAGGTACAAATCAGTCTGGGGGACATAAGGTAGTCATTGCAGTGATGTATAACCCGCCACAAAACTGCAGGAGGCCAAGAGAGGAATATAAAGAGAGCAACAGAGCAATGGTGGACACACTAGCTGAGGTGACCAGAAGAGCTCACACGAATAGAGCAAAGTTACTGGTTATGGGCGATTTCAATCAGAGGGAGATTGATTGGGAAAACCTGAAGCCACATAAGGGGTCCCGAAACATGGAAAGCCAAGATGATGGATGTAGTACTGGAAAACCTCATGCATCAACATGTTAAGGGAACTACCAGAGAGAGAGAGGGGAGGATGAACCAGCAAGACTGGACCTCGTGTTCACCCCGAGTGCCTCGGACATTGAGGACATCATATATAAAGGCCCCTTGGGGCTAGTGATCATGTGGTTCTGAGCTTTGAATACATAGTAGAGTTACAATTGGAGAGGGTAGCAGGAGTAGAATGGGAGAAGCCAAACTACAAAAGGGGGTATTACACAGGTATTAGGAACTTCCTGTAGGAGGTTCAGTGGGAAAGAGAATTGGTAGGAAAGTCATTAAACGAGATGATGGACTACGTAACAACAAAATGCAATGAGACGGAGGAAAGGTTTGTTCCCAAGGGCAACAAAAATATGAGAAAACCAGAACGATTCCTTGGTTTACCAGAAGGTATAGAGACGCAAAAACTAGGTGCACTAGAGAATGGAAAAAGTGCAGAAGGCAAAGGCAGTGGCAAGTGTCAAAGAGCCAGAAACGAATGTGCACAGATAAGGAGGGAGGCCCAGCGACAGTATGAAGGCAACATAGCTTTGATAGTCAAGTCTGACCCAAAACTGCTGTAGAGCCACATCAGAAGGAAGACAACAGTCAAATGCCAGGTAAACAGGCTGAGGAAAGAAGGTCGGGAGCTCACAAGAAACTACCAACAAATATGAACATAAGATCTCTCTTTGTTTGTTGAACAATTGTTTTGCCTTTACTAGCAACTTTATTTTGAATATTGTCTTTTAAGCATATCCCTGAGGTATCCTGGAAATATCTGCTGTTTTCAATCCTGATTGTTTCCCACAAACACCGATACCTCTATAATCTATCAGTTTAAAGTTCTAGACAAGTCATCAATGACCCCTTCAATCGAAGTGGCTAATGTAACCACTTCAACCCCAGAGAGATGAACCCCATCCCTTGCATGCATATCACGTTTGCCATAAAATTTGTCCCAGTTATCAATGAATGGGATTGCAAGTTCCTTGCAGTACCTGTCTAGCCAGCAATTTATACCAATTGCCCTAGACATCCATTCATTGCCCACTTCCCTTCTGGGTCAGATGCTACATATGATTGGGATCCCTCCCTTAGACATGACTACATCTATGGCTGACCTGTAATTATCTAACAGCTTCTGTCTCTTGCCCTTCCCGATGTCATTTCCACCAGCACTAAGACAGATAATGGAATTGTTCCCATTACCTGACATAATATTATTCAACCTGCTGACTATATCACCAACACCAGCTTCTGGGAGGCACACTGTCTGTCTGACCTTCCTATCTCTGTTAAAAAAAGCACGGTCCATTTATCTTATCTGAGAGTCTCCCATAATCAGAATATTCTTACCTTCATTAGCAAGGGAGTCAGTGGTACCTTTAGCCTCACTAACCACTGTAGTACACTCGTCCTGGAAAGCAGAGAATCGATTTCCTACCTTCACATCTCTATTAACCTTCCTTATCTTCCTTCTTCCTGAATTGTGAACCATTTTCCACTTAAAGTGGCTACCACTCTCCAACTCACTGATTGTAACCTTTTCCTCCTTACCAAGTCAACACAAGATTCAAGGAGGAATTTACAGTGGAGACAGAAAGGATGAAATGCACACAACTGAGAAGGAGGTGAATAAGCTGCTAAGTGACCTTGATACCTCAAAGGCAGTGGAACCGGACATCTCTCTGTGGGTCCTTAGAGAGGGGGCAGAGATGCTGTGTGTGCCACTAACCACAGTTTTCAACACATCCCTTGAAAATGGGCAACTACCTGAGGTATGGAAGACGGCAGATGTAGTCCCCATTTTTAAGAAAGGAGACAGAAACGAGGTACTAAACTATAGACCAGTGTCACTGACGTGTATATTATGCAAAGTCATGGAGAAGAATATCAGGAGAGTGGTGGAGCACCTGGAACGGAATAAGATTATAAAGGACAACCAGCACGGATTCATGGAAGGCAAATTCTGTGTCACAAACCTACTGGAATTTTA
Organism: Cherax quadricarinatus; assembly: GCF_038502225.1. Lineage (NCBI taxonomy): Eukaryota > Metazoa > Arthropoda > Malacostraca > Decapoda > Parastacidae > Cherax > Cherax quadricarinatus. The sequence continues at coordinate 24,868,863 of NC_091316.1, forward strand.
TGACAAGCTAACAGAAGTAAGGAGGTGGGTTGATTGCATTTTCCTGTACTCCAAGAGGGCCTTCGACACAGTTCCACACAAGAGATTAGTGCAGAAGCTAGAGGATCAGGAAAGTATAACGGGAAGGACACTGCAATGGATCAGAGAATACCTGACAGGGAGGCAACAACGAGTCATGGTACGTATTCATGGAAGGATTCATGGACCCCGCTCGTTACAGTGGGCGCCTGTAACGAGCGGGGTCCCACAGGAGTCAGTCCTAGGACCAGTGCTATTTTTGGTATATGTGAATGACATGATGGAAAGGATAGACTCAGAAGTGTCCCTGTTCGCAGACGATGTGAAGTTAATGAGGAGAATTAAATCAGATGAGGATCAGGCACGACTACAAAGAGACCTGAACTGGCTGGACGCGTGGTCCAGCAACTAGGTCCTCGAATGTAGCCCCGCCAAATGCAAAATCATGAAGATCGGGGAAGGGCAAAGAAGACCGCAGACAGAGTATAGGCTAAGCTGTCAAAGGCTGCAAACCTCACTCAAGGAGAAAGATCTTGGGGTGAGTATAATACCGAGAACGTCTCCGGAAGCACACATTAATCAGATAACTGCTGCAGCATATGGGCACCTAGCAAATCTGAGAATAGCGTTCCAATAACTCAGTAAGGAATCGTTCAATACTCTGTTCACCGTGTACATTAGACCAATACTGGAGTATGCAGCACCAGTTTAGAACCCACACCTGGTCAAGCACGTCAAGAAATTAGAGAAAGTGCAAAGGTTTGCAACAATTCTAGTTCCTAAGCTAAGGGGAATGTCCTACGAAGAAAGGTTAGGGGAAATCGGCCTGGCGACACTGGAAGGCAGGAGGGTTAGGGAAGACATGATAACGACATACAAAATACTGCGAGGAATAGATAAGGTGGACAGAGACAGGATGTTCCAGAGATGGGACACAGAAACAAGGGGTCACACTTGGAAGTTGAAGACTGAGATGAGTCACAGGGATGTTAGGAAGTATTTCTTCAGTTATAGAGTTGTCAGGAAGTGGAATAATCTGGCAAGTGATGTAGTGGAGACAGGAACCATACATCGTTTTAAGACGAGATATGATAAAGCTCATGGAGGAGCTAGGACCTAGGTAAATCTGGTCAATTACCAAGAACTCGTTTAAAATTAAGTCCTTTCTAAAATTTTCTCATATACGTTTGAAGATATATTTTTTATTTATATTACTGTATAAATTAATAATTTTGTACCAAAGAACCTTAAAAAACTTACCTAACCTTATTATAAGAAGCGCAGTTTAATTTAGCCTAATCCATCTAAATATATTTTAGATATGTGTTCAGTAATTTAATAATAAACAAACACAATGAAATATATTTTTTTTCCTTAGATTCAGAATGACTTATGCGAAATTATTGCATACACAAATTTTCGCTTGCTTTATTCGGCAAGAAGAGCATTGATATTTAAGCCAAAATCGCAAGTTTTGCCTATTCGGCACGACATATAGGTATATATTCATGAAAGCTTCTGGCTTATTTCTGTTGAAGTTGTAAGGTTCTTTTCCCTTGTAATGCGACCCAAAAGAGCTGCTTACCTTTTGACTACTATGTGAAAAGGAGCAGCAGGATTAAGGAAACTTGCACAGGACGTAAACACAGATATTTAGCTGTAAAGTAAGCCGAAGTAAGCATTCAATGTATGTAGATATCGAGTGATCAGCAGAGACATATAAACATGTTTTTAGCAGTTAATGGAGGCATTCAACCTCAAGTAATCAGGTCTTCAACAAACACGGTTATTTAGGTCTTGAAGTTCGGGTAATCGGGTCTTGAAGCACGGGTAATCGGGTCTTGAAGCACGGATACTCGGGTCTTGAAGCACGGATAGTCGGGTCTTGATGCACGGGTAATTGGGTCTTCAGGCTCGCTCAGTCAGATTACGGATATAAACATCGACATCCCTTAATGGAAGTAAACCAAGAATGATGATCAACTGATAGAGGTAAACAACACAGCAACAGTCAGCCGGTGATAATGTACACCGGACTTCCCTGATAGACAGACGCGTCATCTGTCTTGGCTGAAATATTCTGACACTGACTATGTTGGGAATAGAAAAAACTAAGTTACCTACTGCAGGTTGAGGTAGAGGATAATGTCCATGCCACATAAGGGACAGGAACGTATACAGGTGTATAATTATTCCACGATACGGAAGTACAGTTTCTTTCTTTTACTAATGAACGTAAAACTCGCTGTACAACAGTGAAGCAGTATTGTGCTTATGAGCAAGATTACAAAACGATAAATAAAAGCTTCAGTAAAGTGGCAGGAACAATTTACGATTAAACCGCAATTTACAGAACGTAAGTTAGACGACGTTTCGGTCCGTCCTGAACGTATTTTTCTGGTGATTTAAAAAAAAAAAAGTCAAAGACGGACCGAAACCTTGACTAAATTTCCTTCTCTAAACTGTGGTCTAACAGTGAAACGCAAAAACTATGTATTACCCTACTTTAATTCGTCCTTATAACCCTTGAAGCGCCATGAACGTTAACCGAACGCAACATTGACCAACAGCACCACTTCACAGGTATATACACTGTGAGGTGCATGTCTCTCAGCGTATATATATTGAAAGTTTATTTTAGAGATTCGAATATTTTAGGGATTAAAATATTTTTCTTGATGGTGAAGAGGTTACATGCAGCCTTAATGCACCCTTAAGTAGTCGATAAACTTTAAACCCAATTAACGAACCAGCCTTTGCTTCATAATTTGTGTAGTGATCTCGCTTCACCACCGAGAAACATTTTACACAAATATGACTGCTTTATAGGTGCCTGAACAATGAGTCTCGATTTATGGTCTCGGACCTGGTTCATGGTGCAAGCAATGCATAAGAGGCTTCAAAATTTTGATTCAGTGGGTTCTTTGAGGGAGGGTTACTGATGCCTGACGCCCCTTACCTGGTGAAGGCGTTGGGCAATGTTGCTCATTAATGCTGACGAGGTGTGTGTGTTGCAGGGAATTGTGTGCTCACGCGCGTGCATGAGAAATTACGTATCTGTGATTTCCTATCTGTAGATTCAGGAAAAGATAAGCTCGTGGTGTTCAGTTTATTGTTTTATATTGTGTTATGGAAGTTACTAAAATTTACATTCAGTCAATGTTGAATTTTCTTCTTAATTATTTCTACATTTTTGTACGTGATCTTAGAGTTAATGTCTTTGTTTTTCTCTCTTCCTGTTGCTGTTACTGTGGAACCCTGTGTGTGTATGTGTATGTCTGTGTGTGTGTATGTGTGTGTGTCTGTGTGTGTATCTATGTGTGTGTGTGTATCTATGTGTGTGTGTCTGTGTGTGTGTGTGTGTGTGTTTGTGTGTGTGTGTAATGAATCTTTTCCTTGCTCCCATAACGTTCCTACCTCGCCCTGTCACGCCCACCTCATTTATTATACCTATTTTTACATACACAAACACACACACACATACACACACACACACACAAAGATACAAACACACACACACAGACATACACATACACATACACACACACACACACACACACACGCATACACATACAAACACATACACATACACACACACACATACACACACATACACATACACATACACACACACACACACGCACACACACATACATATACACTTACACGTACACACACACACACACACACACACACACACACACACACACACACACACACACACACACACACACACATACATACACATACACACACACACACACACACACACACACACACACACACACACAGGCCCACTTTCAACCCGGCACGTCCACGCCGCCTCCGCCACTGCCTATCCATCATGCTACTTAAGAATCCACCTCATTATTATCACTGCTAGTTATAGCACGGCCACGCCCGCTCTTCTACCCCTACACTCACTTTACCACGCCCAAATTTTCTCTAGTACGCCCACCTTATCACTCCAATGATATAACCCATAATGAATATTCCTTTACCCACACCCTTTGTCCTCTCTCTCCCTAATTCACCCAAACACACTTCCTCGTCCTATTCTCCACCTCACCTGGTACACCCAAGCCTACTACCAACCAACCACACCCTCGTCTACCCAGCCACACCCTCGTCCAACCAGCCACACCCGCGTCCAACCAGCCACACTCGCGTTCAACCAGCCACACCCGCGTCCAACCACCGTTGCTGTCATGCAGACGCCCTTGTCTTCCCTGTGTGTGTGTCCGTGCAGTTATGTTCATGTCTCTTGTATACTGCCCACGCCCACATGCTCTTGCCACGCCCTTCTTGTCACGCCCGAAGCTTTCCTGGTACGCCCTTGTCTTTCCTTTCGCATTCACGCTTCCCTGCTACGCTTATGTCTCCTACTATGCCCGTAACCCCACTTTTACACCCATATTCGTCCGACACTGTCGCAACAGCGGTCTTGTCACTACGTCCACCCACCTCCTTGACACACGCCCTCTCATGTCCTCCCCTTGTTACACGCCCACCCTCCTCCTCTCATGACACACGCCCACACTCTCCTGCAGGATCCTTTACATTCTCTGGCTCTTCAGAGTTCATGGGAGTCTTCGTCAATATACTCTTGGTAAACTATTACTTCAATTACTGCTAAAAAGTAAAGCTTCTACTACGAAGTTTGTTCCCTTTCTGGCTGAATAATGTCACTGAGAATGCGAATGAGCGTTTCTTTGCATATTTCTGCCTTATTTTAAATTGCAGTTCCTTCTATGTTACCCCCCAAAAGAGGATTCAACAATCGATTTCCTGTCCGGGACGCCAGTCACTGCTGGGTGGGAACGCTGGGATGGAACCGTTCGAGGAGCCATGTCCGAAATGTTCCACCCAGTCTTAACGAACCCGGCCGGAGATTCATCCTCGCACCACCAGTGGTAATCGTGAATTCTCAATCGTTTCTTGATATCGCTCGACCAGTGCCGTTTCCAGACGTTACGTATCCGTGTTTTTGTAACTGGCTTCTTTATATAACCTAACTTGACCCATCCTAGTCTAACCTAGCCAAACCACGAAACGGGTGAGGTTTGAACCCATGGCGAGTGAGTCCTACGCACTGGCCTGGAGTTTTACGACTTACTCGTTTCAAACCTCACCCTTAGTTTCAAACCTCACCCGTTCCGTGGTTTGTATGGAGTTGTGTTATTACGATTTCTTAAGTCATGATTGTCTAACCTCAGTTTCAAAGTATCATTCGTAAGTTTACAGGAAACGTTAAGGACATTACGTTGGGAATCACATAAGAAAATTAATGCGATAAAATGAGAATACGCAATAGGTGTAAAGTATTTTACTGACATCCCAAAAACTGCTTTCATACGAGTCTTGCGTCTACCACTGGAGTATCAGCAAGAGTCTTGTGTCTACCACTGATGGAGTATCAGAAAGAGTCGTGTGTCTACCACTGATGGAGTATCAGAAAGAGTCGTGTGTCGACCACTGATGGAGTATCAGAAAGAGTCGTGTGTCGACCACTGATGGAGTATCAGAAAGAGTCGTGTGTCGACCACTGATGGAGTATCAGAAATAGTCTTTCTTTTAAAATTAAGGAAGTACCGGAAAGTCTTGCTTGTACTGATAATGCCACCACTTTTATTGATATTGATACCGTAGTCATAATGGCCGTAACCCCACAACCCACAACAACAATCCCACTTACTCCAGCTACTGCTACTACTATTACCATTATCCCAGCCCCCCACCTTTCAAAGCATTCACACCTAGCACTACTATTATATCTTGTCCTATTACCATAACCAGCACATCTACTACTACTACTTCCATGCCGGAGCTGAGTACGTTCCTTCATCATCAGAGCTGACTTGATGGATCAAATGATAGTGTTGCAGTCGGCCATGGCCGCCCATCCCACGTTAGGCAGCCAATTTTACGCTAGTTACCATGCTACATCCAAGCGCCTGGAGCTCTTGCTAGGGACATCCAGAGTCCATGCATTCCCTGCAGCCCGTGCTAAAAAATATCCAGATTCATAGAGCCCATGGTAGGAACCTCCGGATACTGATTTCGCTGGTAAAGAAGAGCAAATAGTGAGAACTGAAGAGAGCGTTGACCTACAGGACTTAGCACTCTTGGCAATGATTCCTGTGTACAAAACAGCTTAAGAAACTTCCAGGGAAAAAAAAAAGGTGAAACGAAAGCAGCTGTCACGAGCAAATAAAAAAATATAAGGCTAAACCAACTGCAGTTACCAAAACTGAGGAACCAACACGTTACCGAGAACAGACTCACAATATGAGCAGGAAAGAAAATGTTGCATTCCAGACAATATCCAAAATCCGATTCACGAGAAAGTCTACAAGTCGAACAATATAAGTGTCAGTGGCAGTGGCACCAAAAGATTTTCCATGTTCTTGTATTTTTTTTTTTTTTTTTTTTTAACTTTCTGCATCTTATAAGAACTATGGTGGCTCTCCGGTCATACTTCTGCCGCTTTTGTTTTTCGTATGAATTCCTTTCTACCTAAAAAAAAAAAGACATCTTTGTATTTCCTTCCACTTATTTTTCCTTCGTATCACACTCAGGATTTCTATCTCCCTCACATTCTTTTACGAAATCTGGTTTGTTTCATTTCTCTTCCGATGTGTTCCTGTCCAGGTCTATAGGTTCTGAGAGGTCGTTAGCGCTCAAAGGTTTTCCATAGTTTGTTTGTCCTATACCAGATGCACTTAAGGTCCAGTCTTGCTGATTTGTCTCCTTCGCTTTCTCTGGTTGTTGGATAGAGAAGTTGGTGAAGCTAACACTCTTGTTCCTCTACGAGAGATCTTATTTATTCCTCGTTAGTCACCCTGATTTGTTACATTATGAACGGATACCTACGGATCAGTTATGGAGAGAGAAGATGAAATATAAATGTATAAATTCAAGGATTATGTGGATTAAAATAAGCGTCAGATGTGAAAAGTGGGTCTTAAGTGTGTATGCACCTGGAGAAGAGAGGAGTGTAGAGGAGAGAGAGGGATTTTAGGAGATGTTAAGCGAGTGTGTAGGAATATTTGAACCAAGTGAGAGAGTAATTGTAGTAGGGGACCTAAATGCTAAAGTAGGAGAAGCGTTTAGAGAGGGTGTGGTAGGTAAGTTTGGGGTACCAGGTGTAAATGATAATGGGGAACATTTGATTGAACTTTGTATAGAAAGGGGTTTGGTTATAGGTAACACATAGTTTAAGAAAAAAGAGGATAAATAAGTATACAAGATATGATACAGGGCGTAATGAGAGTAGTTTGATAGACTACGTATTGGTAGATAAAGGACTGTTGGGTCGACTTCAGGATGTACATGTTTATAGAGGGGCCACAGATATATCAGATCACTTTTTAATTGTAGCTACAGTGAGAGTAAAAGATAAATGGGATACAAAGAAAATGAAAGCAGCAAGTAAAGGTTTATAAACAAAAGGAGGAGGCACTTATGGTAAGATATAAACAACTGTTGTAGGACAGATGGGCTAGTGTGAGTATAGGCAATGGAGTAGATGTATGGGGTAAGTTTAAGAATATAGTGTTAGGGTGTTCAGCAGAAGTTTGTGGTTACAGGAAAGTGGGTGCGGGAGGGAAGAAGAGCGATTGGTGGAATGATGATGTAAAGGGAGTATTAAGAGAAAAAGTTAGCATATGAGAGGTTTTAACAAAGTAGAAGTGATGCAAGGAGGAAGGAGTATATGGAAAGGAAGAGAGAGGCTAAGAGAGTGGTGAAGCACTGTAAAAAGAGAGCAAATGGGAGAGTGGGTGAGATGTTACCACAAATTTTGTTTTAAACAAGAAAAAGTTTTGGAATGAGATTAATAAGATGAGAAAGCCTAGGGAACGAATGGATTTATTAAAGATAGGACAGTAGAGTTATTAAATGGAGAGTTAGAGGTATCGGGAAGATGGAGGGAATATTTTGAGGAATAGCTAAATGTTGATGAAGATAGAGGAGCTGTGATTTTATGTATAGGACAAGGAGGAATAATATCTTATAGAAGTGAGGAAGAACTAGTTGTGTGGGGAAAGTGCGTGGGACAGTGGGTAGAATGAAAGGGGGGTAAAGCAGCTGGGACTGATTGGATGAAGATAGAAATGTTAAGAGCAGGTGGGGGTGTAGTTTTCGAGTGGTTAGTGTTTTTATTTAATAAATGTATGAAAGACGGTAAGGTACCTAGAGATTGGCAGATAGCATGCATAGTTCCTTTGTATAAAGGCAAAATAGACAAAAGAGGGTGTAAAAATTAAAGAGGAATAAGTCTGTTGAGTATACCAGGTAAAGTGTATGATAGAGTTATTATTGAAAGAATTAAGAGTAAGACGGAGAGCAGGATAGCAGATGAACAAGGAGGCTTTAGGAAAGGTAGGGAGGGGGGGTAGACCAAGTGTTTGCAGTGATACATATAGGTGAACAGTATTTAGATAAGGGTAAAGAGGGTTTTGTGGCATTTATGGATTTGGAAAAGGCGTATGACAGGGTGGATAGGGGGGCAATGTGGCAGATGTTGCAAATGTATGGAGTAGGAGGTAGGTTATTGAAAGCAGTGAAGAGTCTTTACTAGGATAGTGAGGCTCAAGTTACGGTACGTAACCGAAATTATTTCCCAGTAAAAGCAGGCCTTAAACAGGGATGTGTGATGTCACCATTGTTGTTCAATATATTTATAGATGGAGTTGTAAAAGAAGTGGATGCTCGGGTGTTGGCAAGAGGTGTGGGGTTAAGAGATAAAGAATCTAACACAAAGTGGGAGTTGTCACAGTTGCTCTTTGCTGATGACACTGTGCTTTTGGGAGATTCTGAAGAGAAGGTGCAGAGGTTGATTAATGAGTTTGGTAGGGTATGTAAAAGAAGGAATTTAAAAGTGAATATAAGAAATAGTAAAGTGATGAGGATAACAAAAAAAATTAGGCATCGATAGATTGGATATCAGATTGGAGGGAGAGAGTATGGAGGAGGTGAATGTATTCAGATATTTGGGAGTTGACGTGTCAGCAGATGAATCTATGAAAGATGAGGTAAATCATAGAATTAACGACAGGAAAAAGGTTAGTGGTGCACTGAGGAATCTGAGGAGACAGAACTTTAGCCATGAGAGCAAAGAGAGGAATGTATGAGAGTATAGTTATACCAACGCTCTTGTATGGGTGTGAGGCATGGGTTGTGAATGTTGCAACAAGGAGAAGGCTGGAGGCAGTAGAGATGTCACGTCTGAGAGCAATGTGTGGTGTGAATCTAATGCAGAGAATCCGTAGTTTGGAGATGAGGAGGAGGTGTGGGATTACCAAAACTCTTATCCAGAGGGCTGAGGAGGAGTTATTGAGATAGTTTGGACATGTAGAGAGGATAAAACGAAATAGAATGACTTCGAGAGTGTATAAATCTGTAGTGGAGGGAAGGCGGGGTAGGGGTCGGCCAGGGAAAGGTTGGAGGGAGGGGGTAAAGGAGGTTTTGTGTGCGAGGGGCTTGGACTTCCAGCGGGCATTCGTGAGCGTGTTTGATAGGAGTGAATGGAGACAAATGGTTTTTAATACTTGACGTGCTGTTGGAGTGTAAGCAAGGTAACATTTATGAAGGGGTTCAGGGAAACCGTCAGGCCGGACTTGATTCCTGGAGATGGGAAGTACAGTGTCTCTGAAGGAGGGGTGTTAGTGTTGCAGCTTTATAACTGTAGAGTAAGCACGCCTTTGGTAAGACAGTGATGGAGTGAATGATGATGAGTTTTTCTTTTTCGGGCCATCCTGCCTTGGTGGGAAACGACCAATGTGTTAATAAATTAAAAAAAAATAATCTCTAGCAGTTGTTTAGTCGTATGCGATGAATTAGACACTCGGGTATCTTTATTGTGGGAACTTATCGTCAACCAGTGGCTTCCTCAGTCCAATACAAAGGAGAAAGGTTGATGGACTGATCACGTCGACTCCAGACTGAGGGACTGATTTCCTCAAACTCCTTCTGATCTTCAACCATTATTCCTCATATTGGTCTGAGGAAGCCACTGGTTGGCGGAACGTTTCCACAAGAAAGATTCCCAAGTGTTGCACAAGTGTTTAATTCATTATCCTGTCGATTCTCTAAACTATTTAACTACATTAGTCGTATATACACTATTACATTTCTCTGTTTATTCTTTCCCTCACTTGTCAACACACTCCTCAGGTTGTTACTGGGTCCTGTCTAACAAGTTGTTTCTCAGCTGCTTATTTACTATGTTAAGCTGGACTAGCTCAGTCATTTATCACAAAAACAAAAGATACAGAAGTGTTCGACATTCATGGGAATTTCGAAGATGAGGTAATGAGGAAATAGCTGCAAGTAAATTTCCTGGTTAAAACCCAGGCGTTAAAATTCCACATCTTTGCATAATTGTCTAAGTCGTAAATGCACTTAAAAAGCCCGGCGCTTTGTGCCTTATTTTATCTCTTTAATGATCATTAAATTTTCACATCGCTGTGTTTTCGTGTCATGATAAATATTTTCTTATCACTCCTATATCCTCCCTCGTTTCACATTTTCTTACCCTTTTCCGTGAGTTACGAGTAATTTAAATCCTTTTAGCATTCCTGCGCATCACAGAGTATGGATAAGCGGAGAGGCGTAGATGGCAGGATAACATCGTAGCTGTGTACCAACACTCAATTAGTGCCATTAAAACTATGGATAACGATCAGCTACCCCACCCAAACAATATATCGTCCAGAGGCGGCTTGATAAGCTCTGCAAACCACGACGCAGCCAGCCGAGCATCAACAAGCCAGAGTAAAGTAGAATTAACATCTATAAAC
>NC_091316.1:24887182-24899682 GCF_038502225.1 Cherax quadricarinatus
CCCTTCACTTAAATGCAACCTTACACTTCACTGCCACCCTACACATCACTGCCACCCTTCACTTCACTGCCACCCTTCACTTCACTGCCACCCTTCACTTCACTGCCACCCTTCACTTCACTGCCACCCTTCACTTCACTGCCACCCTTCACTTCACTGCCACCCTTCACTTCACTGCCACCCTTCACTTCACTGCCACCCTTCACTTCACTGCCACCCTTCACTTCACTGCCACCCTTCACTTCACTGCCACCCTTCACTTCACTGCCACCCTTCACTTCACTGCCACCCTTCACTTCACTGCCACCCTTCACTTCACTGCCACCCTTCACTTCACTGCCACCCTTCACTTCACTGCCACCCTTCACTTCACTGCCACCCTTCACTTCACTGCCACCCTTCACTTCACTGCCACCCTTCACTTCACTGCCACCCTTCACTTCACTGCCACCCTTCACTTCACTGCCACCCTTCACTTCACTGCCACCCTTCACTTCACTGCCACCCTTCACTTCACTGCCACCCTTCACTTCACTGCCACCCTTCACTTCACTGCCACCCTTCACTTCACTGCCACCCTTCACTTCACTGCCACCCTTCACTTCACTGCCACCCTTCACTTCACTGCCACCCTTCACTTCACTGCCACCCTTCACTTCACTGCCACCCTTCACTTCACTGCCACCCTTCACTTCACTGCCACCCTTCACTTCACTGCCACCCTTCACTTCACTGCCACCCTTCACTTCACTGCCACCCTTCACTTCACTGCCACCCTTCACTTCACTGCCACCCTTCACTTCACTGCCACCCTTCACTTCACTGCCACCCTTCACTTCACTGCCACCCTTCACTTCACTGCCACCCTTCACTTCACTGCCACCGACATACAATCCCACCCTCACTTCACTGCCACCCTTCACTTCACTGCCACCCTTCACTTCACTGCCACCCTTCACTTCACTGCCACCCTTCACTTCACTGCCACCCTTCACTTCACTGCCACCCTTCACTTCACTGCCACCCTTCACTTCACTGCCACCCTTCACTTCACTGCCACCCTTCACTTCACTGCCACCCTTCACTTCACTGCCACCCTTCACTTCACTGCCACCCTTCACTTCACTGCCACCCTTCACTTCACTGCCACCCTCACTTCACTGCCACCCTTCACTTCACTGCCACCCTTCACTTCACTGCCACCCTTCACTTCACTGCCACCCTTCACTTCACTGCCACCCTTCACTTCACTGCCACCCTTCACTTCACTGCCACCCTTCACTTCACTGCCACCCTTCACTTCACTGCCACCCTTCACTTCACTGCCACCCTTCACTTCACTGCCACCCTTCACTTCACTGCCACCCTTCACTTCACTGCCACCCTTCACTTCACTGCCACCCTTCACTTCACTGCCACCCTTCACTTCACTGCCACCCTTCACTTCACTGCCACCCTTCACTTCACTGCCACCCTTCACTTCACTGCCACCCTTCACTTCACTGCCACCCTTCACTTCACTGCCACCCTTCACTTCACTGCCACCCTTCACTTCACTGCCACCCTTCACATCACTGCCACACTTCACTTCACTGCCACCCTTTCACTGCCACCCTTCACTTCACTGCCACCCTTCACTTCACTGCCACCCACTTCACTTCACTTCACTGCCACCCTTCACTTCACTGCCACCCTTCACTTCACTGCCACCCTTCACTTCACTGCCACCCTTCACTTCACTGCCATCCTTCACTTCACTGCCACCCTTCACTTCACTGCCATCCTTCACTTCACTGCCACCCTTCACTTCACTGCCACCCTTCACTTCACTGCCACCCTTCACTTCACTGCCACCCTTCACTTCACTGCCACCCTTCACTTCACTGCCACCCTTCACTTCACTGCCACCCTTCACTTCACTGCCACCCTTCACTTCACTGCCACCCTTCACTTCACTGCCACCCTTCACTTCACTGCCACCCTTCACTTCACTGCCACCCTTCACTTCACTGCCACCCTTCACTTCACTGCCACCCTTCACTTCACTGCCACCCTTCACTTCACTGCCACCCTTCACTTCACTGCCACCCTTCACTTCACTGCCACCCTTCACTTCACTGCCACCCTTCACTTCACTGCCACCCGTCACTTCACTGCCACCCTTTCACTGCCACCCTCACTGCCACCCTTCACTTCACTGCCACCCTTCACTTCACTGCCACCCTTCACTTCACTGCCACCCACTTCACTGCCACCCTCACTGCCACCCTTCACTTCACTGCCACCCTTCACTTCACTGCCACCCTTCACTTCACTGCCACCCTTCACTTCACTGCCACCCTTCACTTCACTGCCACCCTTCACTTCACTGCCACCCTTCACTTCACTGCCACCCTTCACTTCACTGCCACCCTTCACTTCACTTCACTGCCATCCTTCACTTCACTGCCACCCTTCACTTCACTGCCACCCTTCACTTCACTGCCACCCTTCACTTCACTGCCACCCTTCACTTCACTGCCACCCTTCACTTCACTGCAACCCTACACTTCACAGCCACCCTTCACTTCACTTCACTTCACTGCCACCCTTCACTTCACTGCCACCCTTCACTTCACTGCCACCCTTCACTTCACTGCCACCCTTCACTTCACTGCCACCCTTCACTTCACTGCCACCCTTCACTTCACTGCCACCCTTCACTTCACTGCCACCCTTCACTTCACTGCCACCCTTCACTTCACTGCCACCCTTCACTTCACTGCCACCCTTCACTTCACTGCCACCCTTCACTTCACTGCCACCCTTCACTTCACTGCCACCCTTCACTTCACTGCCACCCTTCACTTCACTGCCACCCTTCACTTCACTGCCACCCTTCACTTCACTGCCACCCTTCACTTCACTGCCACCCTTCACTTCACTGCCACCCTTCACTTCACTGCCACCCTTCACTTCACTGCCACCCACTTCACTGCCACCCTCACTTCACTGCCACCCTTCACTTCACTGCCACCCTTCACTTCACTGCCACCCTTCACTTCACTGCCACCCTTCACTTCACTGCCACCCTTCACTTCACTGCCACCCTTCACTTCACTGCCACCCTTCACTTCACTGCCACCCTTCACTTCACTGCCACCCTTCACTTCACTGCCACCCTTCACTTCACTGCCACCCTTCACTTCACTGCCACCCTTCACTTCACTGCCACCCTTCACTTCACTGCCACCCTTCACTTCACTGCCACCCTTCACTTCACTGCCACCCTTCACTTCACTGCCACCCTTCACTTCACTGCCACCCTTTCACTGCCACCCTTCACTTCACTGCCACCCTTCACTTCACTGCCACCCTTCACTTCACTGCCACCCTTCACTTCACTGCCACCCTTCACTTCACTGCCACCCTTCACTTCACTGCCACCCTTCACTTCACTGCCACCCTTCACTTCAATGACACCCTTGACTTCACTGCCACCCTTCACTTCACTGCCACCCTTCACTTCACTGCCACCCTTCACTTCACTGCCACCCTTCACTTCACTGCCACCCTTCACTTCACTGCCACCCTTCACTTCACTGCCACCCTTCACTTCACTGCCACCCTTCACTTCACTGCCACCATTCACTGCACACCCACCCTTCACTTCACTGCCACCCTTCACTTCACTGCCACCCTTCACTTCACTGCCACCCTTCACTTCACTGCCACCCTTCACTTCACTGCAACCCTTCACATCACTGCCACCCTTTCACTGCCACCCTTCACTTCACTGCCACCCTTCACTTCACTGCCACCCTTCACTTCACTGCCACCCTTCACTTCACTGCCACCCTTCACTTCACTGCCACCCTTCACTTCACTGCCACCCTTCAATTCACTGCCACCCTTCACTTCACTGCCACCCTCACATCACTGCCACCCTTCACTTCACTGCCACCCTTCACTTCACTGCCACCCTTCACTTCACTGCCACCCTTCACTTCACTGCCACCCTTCACTTCACTGCCACCCTTCACTTCACTGCCACCCTTCACTTCACTGCCACCCTTCACTTCACTGCCACCCTTCACTTCACTGCCACCCTTCACTTCACTGCCACCCTTCACTTCACTTCCACCCTTCACTGCCACCCTTCACTTCACTGCCACCCTTCACTTCACTGCCACCCTTCACTTCACTGCCACCTTTCACTTCACTGCCACCCTTCACTTCACTGCCACCCTTCACTTCACTGCCACCCTTCACTTCACTGCCACCCTTCACTTCACTGCCACCCTTCACTTCACTGCCACCCTTCACTTCACTGCCACCCTTCACTTCACTGCCACACTTCACTTCACTGCCACCCTTCACTTCACTGCCACCCTTCACTTCACTGCCACCCTTCACTTCACTGCCACCCTTCACTTCACTGCCACCCTTCACTTCACTGCCACCCTTCACTTCACTGCCACCCTTCACTTCACTGCCACCCTTCACTTCACTGCCACCCTTCACTTCACTGCCACCCTTCACTTCACTGCCACCCTTCACTTCACTGCCACCCTTCACTTCACTGCCACCCTTCACTTCACTGCCACCCTTCACTTCACTGCCACCCTTCACTTCACTGTTACCCTTCACTTCACTGCCACCTTTCACTTCACTGCCACCCTTCACTTCACTGCCACCCTTCACTTCACTGCCACCCTTCACTTCACTGCCACCCTTCACTTCACTGCCACCCTTCACTTCACTGCCACCCTTCACTTCACTGCCACCCTTCACTTCACTGCCACCCTTCACTTCACTGCCACCCTTCACTTCACTGCCACCCTTCACTTCACTGCCACCCTTCACTTCACTGCCACCCTTCACTTCACTGCCACCCTTCACTTCACTGCCACCCTTCACTTCACTGCCACCCTCACTTCACTGCCACCCTTCACTTCACTGCCACCTTTCACTTCACTGCCACCCTTCACTTCACTGCCACCCTTCACTTCACTGCCACCCTTCACTTCACTGCCACCCTCACTTCACTGCCACCCTTCACTTCACTGCCACCCTCACTTCACTACCACCCTCACTTCACTGCCACCCTCATTTCACTGCCACTCTCTCTTCACTGCCACCCTCACTTCACTGCCACCCTCACTTCACTGCCACCCTCACTTCACTGCCACCCTCACTTCACTGCCACCCTCACTTCACTGAAGCCTTCACTTCACTGCCACTGTCACTTCACTGCCACGCTCATTTCACTGCCACCCTTCACTTCATTGCCACCCTCACTTTACTGCCACCCTCACTTCACTGCCACCCTCACATCACTACCACTCTCTCTTCACTGCCACCCTCACTTCACTGCCACTCTCACTTCAATGCCACCCTCACATCACTGCCACCCTCACTTCACTGCCACCTTTACTTCACTGCCACCGTCATTTCACTACCACCCTCACTTCACTGCCACCCTCTTTTCACTGCCACCCTCACTTCACTGCCACCCTCACTTCACTGCCACCCTCACTTCACTGCCACCCTCACATTACTGCCACCCTCACATCACTGCCACCCTAAGATTACTGCTACCCTCACTTCACTGTCACCCTCACATCACTGCCACCCTCACATCACTGCCACCCTCACATCCCTGCCACTCTCACATCACTACCACCCTCACTTCACTGCCGCCCTCACACCACTGCCACCCTCACATCACTGCCACCCTCACTTCACTGCCACCCTCACATCACTGCCACCCTCACATAACTGCCACTTTCACTTCACTGCCAGCCTCACATCACTGCCAGCCTCACATCACTGCCACCCTCACATCACTACCACCCTCACTTCACTGCCATCCTCACATCACTGCCACCCTCACGTCACTGCCACCCTCACATCACTGCCACCCTTACTTCACTGCCACCCTCACATCACTGCCACCCTCACATCACTGCCACTTTCACAGCATTGCCACTCTCACTTCACTGCCCCCTCACATCACTGCCACCCTCACATCACTGCCACTCTCACATCACTGCCACCCTCACATCACTGCCACCCTCAGACCACTGCCACCCTCATTTCACTGCCACCCTCACATCACTGCCACTCTCACATCACTGCTATCATCACATCCCTGCCACTCTCACATCACTGCCACTCTCATTTCACTGTTATCCTCACTTCACTGCCACCCTCACATCACTGCCACTCTCACATCACTGCCACCCTCACATCCCTGCCACTCTCATATCACTGCCACTCTCATTTCACTGTTATCCTCACTTCACTGCCACCCTCACATCACTGCCACTCTCACATCACTGCCACCCTCACATCCCTGCCACTCTCACATCACTGCCACTCTCATTTCACTGTTATCCTCACTTCACTGCCACTCTCACATCACTGCCACCCTCACATCCCTGCCACTCTCACATCACTGCCACTCTCATTTCACTGTTATCCTCACTTCACTGCCACCCTCACATCGCTGCCACTATCACATCAGTGCCACCCTCACATCACTGCCACCCTCACATCCCTGCCACTCTCACATCACTGCCACTCTCATTTCACTGTTATCCTCACTTCACTGCCACTCTCACTTCACTGCCACCCTCACATCACTGCCACTCTCAGTTCACTGCCACCCTCACTTTGCTGCCACCCTCACTTTGCTGCCACCCTCGCTTCACTACCACTCTCACTTCACTGCCACTCTTACTTCATTGACACTCTCACTTCACTGCCTCTCACTTCACTGCCTCTCACTTCACTGTCACTCACTTCACTACCTCTCACTTCAATACCACTCACAACCATCATTATATCTACCACGCACAACCATCATTATATCCACCATGCACAACCATCATTATATCCACCATGCACAACCATCATTATATCCACCATGCACAACCATCATTATATCCACCATGCACAACCATCATTATATCCACCATGCACAACCATCATTATATCCACCATGCACAACCATCATTATATCCACCATGCACAACCATCATTATATCCACCATGCCCAACCATCATTATATCCACCATGCACAACCATCATTATATCCACCATGCACAACCATCATTATATCCACTATGAACAACCATCATTATATCCACTATGAACAACCATCATTATATCCACCATGTACAACCATCTTTATATCCACTATGTACAACCATCATTATATCCACCATGCACAACCATCATTATATCCACCATGCTCAACCATCATTATATCCACCATGTACAACCATCATTATATCCATCATGCACCACCATCATTATATCCACCATGTACAACCATCGTTATATCCACTATCCCAATGACCCTAAAAGTCAGAGCACCCATAAGTCGGGAAAGGAAAAAGAATTGCCGTCCCGTATTCACACTTTATGGACAAAATCAGACAAGCCCAGCAACGTGGTGTAAAATGGGATACATTGGTACTTGCTGCCTTCGGCACCCTGGTCGATTATGCTGTCGTTGCCACCCTGGTCGATCACGCTGCCGTTGACACCGTGGTCAATTATGCTGCGTGCGTCGACATCCTGGTCGATCTAGTTGCTGTAACTAGAGCGACGTCATAGCAAAGAACAACTACAGCGTGTGTGTATATATATATATATATATACATATATATATATATATATATATATATATATATATATATATATATATATATATATATATATATATATATATATATATATATATATTGTTGCAACCCCTGAATGGGTTACAATGATTATTATGTATATATATAATGTATATTACCTTTTCATTTAATTTTATATTGCTTATATTTGCGATAATAGCTAAATCGTAAATGTATGACTTTATATTATTATTTGACTGTTATATTGTTATTTGACTTATGTTGTTAGGATGTACATATTATGTGCTCAGTTCAAGTCTTGATTGTCTAACTACTGTAATTATTGCTTGTCCCTCGTTATACTGCCGGCTTCTGAGCTGTGCTGTCCACGGGGCTATCACGTGATCGAGGGGGGGGGTGTCCTCACCTCTCGTAAAGTATTCAGTCTGCTGTAGACTCGCTTGGTGGTTGGACAGATTGTCTGTCTCATTATTCTTGTTAGTTCTGTAGAACTCTGTTCACAGATCATTATATAGACTTAGTGATTTTCGACGTTGTACTGAGGTTGTGTGTCTCATAGACACTCTGAGTATCTCAGGTCCTTAGCTATAGCTTATGACCTAATTTGTACTGGTTTCTGTGTATTATCACAGTCGGGGATTTTCTGCTGAACTTAGATTCAGTAGTATGGGAGTTTTGTAACTTTTGTGGAGGATCTGCAGATGGTCCCTACTTAGTGTCGCTATATTATCTCCTTGTTCCTGATTCTGTGTCGCAGTCGCTTGTTGTATTGCTATTGGGCTTTAGCATTCTTTTCGTTGTTCAAGCAGACTGTTCTGGTTGCCAGTCGGTCAAGAAGTTAGTTTATGTGAGGACTTTGTCAGTCACTTGTTTAAGTCTAGTCGAGTCTTGAGACATAGCGAACTACTTAGAGCACTTACACACATACACACTTACTTGTACATATTTGTAATATCTTATTAAATGTTAATGTACCAGACGGTACTTAAGAATTATAAATGTGATATGTGCTTTCAGCACAATAATATTGAACTCGAGAGAAGTGATATTATTTTGATTACTGTGATTAATTTAATTTAATTTGATAATATACCTCTCGACTTAATAAATTTATTAAATTTTAATTTCTCTAGTTAGTAGCCTACCAGTTGTAATCCTGAAGCACTATTGAATCATACTGAATTCTAATGGATAATTGGACAAGGATACTGACTACTTGTTACGAAAACCCAGTAACAGGCTGGATGCTAGAAGGGCAGTCCTTTCTAGTATTCACTGGAGATCTCTAAGCTTTTAGAATCGCGTTTTTTGTAACACAAATATATATATATATATATATATATATATATATATATATATATATATATATATATATATATATATATATATATATATATATATATATATATATATATATATATATATATATATAATATATATATATATATATATATATATATATATATATATATATATATATATATATATATATATATATATATATATGTCGTGCCGAATAGGCAGAACTTGCGATCTTGGCTTAAATAGCAACGCTCATCTTGCCATATAGGACAAGTGAAAATTTGTGTATGCAATAATTTCGCCAAAATCATTCCGAACCTAACGAAAAAAATATATTTCACTGTGTTTGTTCAGTATTAAATTACTGTAAACAAATCTATAATACATTTAGTTGGATTAGGCTAAAATAAATTGCGCTTGTTATAATAAGGTTAGGTAAGTTTTCTAAGTTCCTTTTGATGCAAAATTATAAATTTTTACATCAACATTAATGAAAAAAAAATATCTTTAAACGTATAAGAGAAAATTTTAGAAAGGACTTAATTTTAAACGAGTTCTTCCTAATTGACCAATTTTACATATTCGGCACGACATATACATGCATATATATATATATATATATATATATATATATATATATATATATATATATATATATATATATATATATATATATATATATATATATATATATATACATATACATATATATATATATATATATATACATATATATATATACATACATGTATACCTCTGGTGTAAATTGTGGGACCCATAGCCTCGGAGAAGTGGATAAAAAGGCTTCAAGGAAAAATATTTGGATTTCTTCCTGAAGCCGTTTGAATATTCCACTTCCCCTACCACCCCATCTTTTCATATTTATTTTTTTTTACCAATAGGAATATTTTATTACATAATATGTTACAGAAGATTTAAGAGATACATTATTGATATAAAGGTGGCATATACGGTACATGTTGTTACGTGTGTATCACCGATTATAAGGCGAAAATCTCATCCAGCTCCTCAGAGCTGGGGCGTGTGCCCAATATATATATATATATATATATATATATATATATATATATATATATATATATATATATATATATATATATATATATATATATATATATATATATATATATATATATATATATATATATATATATATATATATATATATATATATATATATAAACAACCACGAGGTAGTTGAATAATAGCTCTAGACCTCCATCTAGCAAAAACTCTCCATCTGAACGTGTTTGCTTGGACTTCATCCTCTTTTCTGCAACATTGCAAGCTCCTGATGAAGTGTTGATTGCAACAGGATAGGTGTAGAGCTATCATTCACCTCACTCGGTCAACGGTATGATGTGTTCTTTGGAGATAAACTTAGATTGAAACATGAGATGGTACTTGTCTTCGACGACTACTAGATCGACCAGGGTGTCGACGGCAGCATGATCGACTAGGGTGTCGACGGCAGCATGATCGACTAGAGTGTCGACGGCAGCATGATCGACCAGGGTGTCGACGGCAGCATGATCGACCAGGGTGTTGACGGCAGCATGATCGACCAGGGTGTCGACGGCAGCATGATTGACCAGGGTGTCGACGGCAGTGTGATCGACCAGGATGTCGACGGCGACATGAGCGACGTGATTCGCAATTTGAAGTTTTCTGTGAGCTGCACATATGGGTTCAATGATGCGAAAATTCTGTGATGAAGAAAAGTCGTGTAAACAGAGTCGACCAAGTTACGAAGCCTCGTGATCCTGCTCACAGGAAGGGGGAAAGCATCGACTAGCTTTCACCATTTTCCAAATGCCTGTGAATTGCTCCAGCTACGCTATTGTGACCTGTATTTTTCATTAAGTTTGTCTCTGACCTGCGTGCAGGTAGCGAGTCCAACTGAGACTATCAAACACCCCATTAATGGTTTTATTGAGTAGCAAAATAATGGGGAAGAATCATTAAGTAAAGCACGACAGAGGCAGTCCACTCTGCAATACCACGTCAATAGCTCTAGAGGCTTTAATGAGATTTTGATAGCGATATCCACTCGCTTTTTGCCTTATCAAAGTTGATCACAATTGGGTTTCTCTGCGGGGGCTTCCTCGGCTTTATTAAGCCAGTTTTTGCCGTGAATCTCTATAATTATTTACATGCTTGGTAACTTATTATTTTAAGTTTAATTTTCAACAATTATTTAATTTTATTTACGTTTTGTACCTTGTCATTTATGTTCACCATTGAACACAGCCATTAAGTTCACACCTTTATTACCCAAGAATAAAAGTCATAATACCGCGGCTGTAATACATTACATATTGCCCACATTTTAAAGGGAGAATTTTAGAACACGTTTCGCTGCGCCCTGGACCATTATCAAGTCACAACATTCATGGCAAGAATGTCGTAATAAATTTTTACAAAACCGAGAAAAATAGTCTCTTTCTCTCTCTCTCTCTCGCTCTCATATATATATATATATATATATATATATATATATATATATATATATATATATATATATATATATATATATATATATATATATATATAATGAGCACTTCAGTACTCTAAAAAAATTATCAAGTTTATTTAACAAGAAGGAGGGAAGGAAAAATTGGGGCTGATAAATTAATCGCAGGTGAAGGTGAAAGATATTGTGAAGACAAGGAACCTCTCAGCGTCATCATGGACGGGCACCTGCTTTGAAAGGTATCACGGCAAATTAGAGCACAACGCTGTGATGGCGTTTGTCCTGAGAGTATCACACTGCAGACACAAGCACAGTCAACAAAAACAAAAGCCTGTTCCCCATTTCCCTCTAGACTAGAGGGATTCTGCTGGAGTCTGTGCAAAGAAATCCCTAACTGTGTGGGAGTTAATTCTTGTTTTGGGTGTAATAATATTGCTTCTCTGTGAATTTTAAATTATTTAGATTATATTTAATATTAGAATTAAAGCACTTTCGTTATCATGTATATCTGGAACAGAGCCATTAATTTTTATTTATGTTTCTTGTTTGGTAATGCTGAGCAAGCAGTAAAAGAGAGAGAGAGAGAGAGAGAGAGAGAGAGAGAGAGCATGAGAACGAGGGAGGAAGGCAGGAAGAAGAAAGGAGGAACGAGGAGAAAGGTGATGAAAAGAGAAGGGGGGAATGGAGACAGAAGGACGAGCACGATGGGGAAGTGGTTTGAGAACAAGCAGTTGATCTTAAGGTCGAGGGCTCGACCCCTGGCCCGGGTGGTGTCTATACTAGCAGAGGGCAAGCTGTGCCACACCCGCTACACCTGACCCTCGGGTGAACACACACCTGAGGCTTCTCCTGGAAGACTGGACCTAACCAAAACCGACTTTGCGTGTGGGTTCGATAACCACCTTATGTACCAAGTTTTGTGAATCCTCTGGGATTCGTTTTGTATAAATTAATGTGCCTCGGGGATCTGCTGGGAATTACCTGTCTGAAGTTTATTTATTTTTTGTTACCCATTGAGTTTTATTCCCATATCCGATATTGCAGCTTTTTGTAATAAGGTTTCAGAGAG
>NC_091316.1:24904682-24917182 GCF_038502225.1 Cherax quadricarinatus
ACGAGCCCCAGCTCTGAGGAGCTGGATGAGATTTTCGCATTGTAATCAGTGACAAACACGTAGCAATATGTACTAGACATGTATCTCACGTACACCTCATGTACTATATATGCCATCTTTATATCAACGTATCTTTCAAGCTTTTCTACCATATTATATAATAAAATATACCTATTGGCATATACAGAATGTATGTACACAATAGGATTACAAGCAACTATTTATATCTTAATATCCCATTTAACCATAGTGAACGTTAACTATATTTCAAGCGCTAACGTGATCTCTCATATTCTGAAGGAATGAAAAAGGAGATTGTGTGTGTGTGTGTGTGTGTGTATGTGTGTGTGTGTGTGTGTGTGTGTGTGTGTGTGTGTGTGTGTGTGTGTGTGTGTGTGTGTGTGTGTGTGTGTGTGTGTGTATGTGTGTATGCGTGTGTGTGTGTGTGTGTGTGTGTGTGTGTACTCACCTAGGGGTCGAGTCCAAGCTCCTGGCCCCGCCTCTTCACTGGTCGCTACTAGGTCACTCTCTCTGAACCGTGAGCTTTATCATACCTCTGCTTAAAGCTATGTATGGATCCTGCCTCCACTACATCACTTCCCAAACTATTCCACTTCCTGGCTACTCTGTGGCTGAAGAAATACTGTGTGTGTGTGTGTGTGCGTGTGTGTGTGTGTGTGTGTGTGTGTGTGTGTGTGTGTGTGTGTGTGTGTGTGTGTGTGTGTGTGTGTGTGTGTGTGTTTGCAGGCGAACATGTGTATGCTTATTTCCATAAAGGGCACAAAATAAAAAGCTAGCTAAGAAGGTCCTGGATGCAGTGACCCGCAGCAAACTTACCAAAAATAATGTACAGCAGGACCACGGAAGAGAAGAAATCGCCAGGAGTACAAATATTTCTCCTTTAAGACAAGGGAAGGTGGAGGTGACCCGTGGAGAAGCAGGGAGGCTGTGTTTGTGGGGGAGGAGTCTGCCGTGTAAATATGGGTGTATCGTTACAATATCATGGACAGCTTGTTGTACCAGGGTTAAACTACTGAGTAATACGAGATGTGGCAGTGTTTACAAGCAGTGGAAAAAGTTAGTAATGTACATTGAATTAAAAGGTTTTAAGTGCACATTATATATATATATATATATATATATATATATATATATATATATATATATATATATATATATATATATATATATATATATATATATATATATATATATATATATGTATGTATATATATATATATATATATATATATATATATATATATATATATATATATATATATATATATATATATATATATATATATATATATATATATCGTGCCGAATATGTAAAACTGGTCAATTAGCAAGAACTCATTTAAAATTAAGTTCTTTCTGAAATTTTCTCTTATACGTTTAAAGATATATTTTTTTCATTGATGTTAATGTAAAAATTTATAATTTTGCACCAAAAGAATCTTAGAAAACTTACCTAACCTTATTATAACAAGAACAATTTATTTTTGCCTAACCCAACTAAATATATTTTAGATTTGCTTACAATAATTTAATACTAAACAAACCCAGTGAAATATATTTTTTTCGTTAGATTCAGAATGATTTTGGCGAAATTATTGCATACACAAATTTTCACTTGTCCTATATGGCGTTGCTATTTAAGCCAAGATCGCAAGTTCTGCCTATTCGGCACGACATATATATATATATATATATATATATATATATATATATATATATATATATATATATATATATATATATATATATATATATATATATACATATATATATATATATATATATATATATATATATATATATATATATATATATATATATATATATATATATGAAGGTGTTTATGTTTAACAGTAAGTGTTAATTAACTTGTGGGGGTTATATAGTGCCTCCAGATTTTGAGGAAATTGGATTTGATCTGTAGAAAATGAAATTTTCCCCAGTTCCTCTGAACTGCGCCCTTCAGCTGGAGCCCAATTGTTATGTTTCATGTCTTAAATTCCTGCATGACTCGCTCATGTTGTTCCATACCTAAATTTCTTAAAATTCCTCAAATGCCTGCATGACCCGCTCATATTGTTTCATTCCTTTCATCTCTGACTCTTTCCCTTCTCTCCTCCCTCCCACCCTCGGGAGACCCTGACGGAGTGTTTACATCACTGCTGCAGCCTGGCCACGGACTCTTTCAGGAGACCTGACGAAATATTTCTTCCACTGGAAGAGTAAGACCACGACTTCCTCAGGAGACCTGACGCAGTGTTTATACCACTGGTGCAGCCACGCCGCGGCCTTCCTCTGTACACTCATTATGCACACACATAAAAAACTTGTTTAATGGACATCGATCGATGCATTTTTATCTTTTCCAAGTCTGAAGGTGAAAAAAATTCCGCCTACGAGCTGACTGCCTTACCTGGCGTTACCCGGAGACAGGTGGTGGTTGTGGGTGGTGGTGGTGTCGAGGAGGGGTTGTATGGGGGTGGGTGGGTGGTAGTTCCAGAGGTAGCGGTAGCAGTGTGAAGGGGTGGTGAATGGGGTGTTAGTAGGTAGTAGAGGCTTAGGGTAGCGGTGGGAGTGATAATGATAATGATAATAATTGTGGGTGGGTGGTGATCAGATTTATCTGAGACAGATAACCTATCAAGCATGCATAGAAACTAGAAATCAAGAGGTTCTGATCCTGTGTGCAAGTGGGTCGACCTACGAGAAGAGACGAAAGGAACTGAACCCAACGAACTTAGAGGATGATGACATAACGTATGATAGCATGATATAGTAGATACTCGAATCTCTTTATAAAGCAAATACTGACAAAATGAAATTAGTGGATTAGAATTAAAACAAGACATCAAAGATGAAAGCTGAAGTCTATTAGAACACATTTCAGCCTCTGGGGAATCAGGAAGCTAATTAGGTTTCAGTTGTATGATTTGCAGTCCCTAAAACCTTTTTATTATTCAATACTTTTTTTATAAATAAAATTTGCAGATATCATTGTCTCCCATCATTACCAATTTTCAGCAATTTTAATAATTTTCTACTTTCATCATTACCAGTTTGAGTTATCATAACTAATTTACTGCCATATTACATATATAATCGCAGTATAATTAGAACGATTCTAAGTCACATTTCAAACTTTATACATAATTCGTTCCAAGTCACAACGAATTTTGACACCATTGAAAACTTCACAGTCATTGAGGCCGATAATTGAGTTGCTGGGTAACCGGTTAGGCACTCAGACCCGAAGGGGAGAGGTGGGAGGGAGACAAGAAGTGGAATGGCCTAAACGAGGAAGTGGGAACAAAAAAATTCTGCCTAGCTTTAATGACAGGTATATCAGGGTCCACGAGGCAGGGGAATTAGGGGAAAGAAACCGGTCGTATGCTGCTCAGACTCGAGAACAGATTTAAGACTCTGCTCCCACAAGATAAGTAAGTCTGCATGTGTAAGTGTGGTGTGGTGTCTTATTATTATTATAATCAGTAAGTGTGTTGTAGGGTTTAAAAGAGTGTGTATTAACAAGTGAAACATTACTAACATCAGTGGGTGCACGCAAGCATGCATGATCACGCCTAAGCGTACAGATGTAGACGGGCGTATACTAACTGGTGTGAACATATAACAGCCGGAGTATGACCCGGCTGTTACATGTATTCTTAGTAATAATAACACCTGGGAGTCTTCATCATGACGCCGTTTCACAAAGCAGTTTTTTTTTCAATTTTGTGCAAAGTTTACGTAGTGGAGACAGTTGAAGATGAGATAATCAGTCCCACACTCAGCTTTGTCCATTCTCTTGCCTCTGCTTCAGATTGATATAGACACGTGAACTGAACATATTCTTTCAAGGTTGAGGGACTGATTTCCTTATCTACTTTCTGAAGGTAATCAGCACTTTTCTGAAGGTAATCAGCCCCTTTTGTCAAGGGGCTGATTACCTCGACTTCCTCTCTCTCCAGTCCTTGCACTCTGCACTGAACTGAAAATCTTCATAATAAATAATACACAGGTGTTGCATACGTGTTTTATTCATCAACTTGTTGGTATTTCATACCAATATTATAATAATAATAATAATATGAGAATACCGGCGAATAAAAAAAAAAAAATAATAATACTATGCGAGTATAACTAAAAGACAACATCCTCAGAGATTATAATTCTGAAGCAACTCCTCTGCTGGAAAGAAATCTATGAAGCTCTCATAGCTACTGAACCCACAGGAGAATTGTTGACGATAACCTTATCACTACTGAAGTCTACTACCTCAGACTGACAGATTCCATCACTTAATATATATAAGAAACCTTTCACGCTTTTGTTGTCACTATTTAACTACCACATAGCAATAACCGGTTTTATTTAAGAAGAAATAAATATTTAAATCGAAATATTTCCTTATTTTTGTTCAACATTAGGTACGTAAAACAAAAATAAATTCGGTAACTGATATCGAAATCAAGTCATCTCGTGCCTCCATTGGGTAGGAAAAATTCAACGAAATTTTCAGAATCCAGCGATTACCACGCTCTGGAGGATCTGTCAAAAGTCCATTATAACACTGGACATCCAGCGATTGTTCACGCGTTAACGGTAGAGAAGTGGTGAATTTGTGGGTCTGTGGGAGTGTGTGGGGGCGTAAATGCAGTCTTCTGGAAGCGTGTGTGGGCGTATGTGAGGTCTTGCTTGAGCGTAGGTAGGTGAATGGGTGGTCCTGTGAAGGCGTGTGTGGGTGTATGTTGGATTTTGTGAAAGTCTGCATAGGTATATGTGTGTGTGGTCTTGCAAGAGCGTATGTGTTGTCTTGTGTGAACATGAAGAGGTGTATACGTGCGTCCTTGTTGACTTGAAGGGCAGGTGGGTGCTAATAGCTGTGTGTATATGTGGGAAGAAGAAATTGAGAGGTCCTATGCGAGTGTAGAAGGACGGGAGGAGAGCGAGGATTAACTACCTAGCGTAAGCTAGTAGTACATTGGTCACCGGTCGTGTTAACAATGAACTCGCCCGCGTTCATTTTTACACGCGTTGATCATTCATATTGAGAAGTGGAGAATGGATCGTACCTCCGCTGATCGCAGTCTGGTCACTGTACTGTACATGACTGCACTCTACCGTAGAATTCCAGTTGGTTCGTAGAAAAGAATTTTACCGTCTCTAAACCCGTGTTGAGTAACTTTTGAATTCTCCATTTCCCGGTTGCTCCATCATGCATGAATATTGGTATTATATTTTCTGCTTTCCAACTTTTATAGTTGATCAGTTTCCGGAAGAGTTTTGCTAGTAGTTCACGGAGAGCTTCTGTGACTTCTTTCAGAATTCACCAGTTTATTCTCTTACATCGAGCTATTTTTATGTATTGATTTCGGTTAATAGATTTTTTTCACTTCCTTTCCTGAAGGAAGATATTTTCTAGTCTCCGTCGGTCTAGCTGTTCATCTCTCCGGGTCTGTCCCGGATTTTACAGTCAACAGTTTTTCTAGCTGTCTGCTTAGCTCCTTAAAGACGATTTATTCCTTCTCGATAAGTTCTGCCGCTTCCTTCATTAACCTTATTGGTTCTTCCTTTATGGATATCTGAGGTTTATATGCTGCAGATTCGGTACTGATTTGGCTTCTGTCGCTATATTTTGTCATGTACACCTACCTCTTTCTCCATCTCTTCACACTGCTGCGCCTTTATAACTGGTATTTGTCCTTTCGTCTTCAGTCTCAGCCGTCCTCTTGTACTTTCTTCACGCTTCGGCACATTTTATTTTTTGCCGATCTCTTTTTTTTTTTTTACTGAACCATGGGTTCTTCCTGGTCTTTTTGTTCCGAATAACCTGTCTAGATATGAATTTATGTATTTGCCGATTTATAATTACCTGTTCGTAACTACAGGGGCAGAGATATGCTCGTGTGTGTGTGTGTGTGTGTGTGTGTGTGTGTGTGTGTGTGTGTGTGTGTGTGTGTGTGTGTGTGTGTTTGTGTGTGTGTGTGTGTTTGTGTGTGTGTGTGTGTATGTGTGTGTACATGTGAACGTGTGTGAATGTGCCTGCATGTGTGAGTGTGTTGTAGGGTTTACAAGAGTGTGTATTAACAAGTGAAACATTACAAACAACAGTGGGTGCACGCAATCATGCATGATCACGCCTAAGCGTACAGACGTAGACGGGCGTATACTAACTGGTGTGAATATATTTGGGCGTGTACAAACGTGTATATGCATGTGTGGGCGTGGATGGGCGTATGCTAGCGTGTGTGAGCATGTGTAGGTGCGGGCGGCCCTGTGTCATAGACTAAAGGACCAACACACGAACACTCCTGCACACGTACACAAATACACACGCTCACACAAATACACACACCCTCACCCACACACATTAAAGCACCAGATACAATCAGAGGCAACGATGAGGAAAAATTCCAAATACGGAGAATGTGACTATGAAATATTCTTTTATTAAGAATGAAGTCAGAAAAAGGATGAAACATATATATATATATATATATATATATATATATATATATATATATATATATATATATATATATATATATATATATATATATATATATATATATATATATATATATATATATATATATATATATATATATATATATATATATACATATATATATATATATATATATATATATATGTATGTATGTATATGTATATATATATGTATATATATATATATATATATATATATATATATATATATATATATATATATATATATATATATATATATATATATATATATATATATAATGTCGTGCCGAATATGTAAAACTGGTCAATTAGCAAGAACTCATTTAAAATTATGTCCTTCCTAAAATTTTCTTTTATACGTTTAGAGATATATTTTTTTCATTAAGGCTGATGTAAAAAATTATAATTTTGCACCAAAAGGAACTTAGAAAACTTACCTAACCTTATTATAACAAGAACAATTTATTTTAGCCTAACCCAACTAAATATATTTTAGATTTGTTTACAGTAATTTAATACTAAACAAACACAGTGAAATATATTTTTTTCGTTAGGTTCAGAATGATTTTGGCGAAATTATTGCATACACAAATTTTCACTTGTCCTATATGGCAAGATGAGCGTTGCTATTTAAGCCAAGATCGCAAGTTCTGCCTATTCGGCACGACATATATATATATGTATAAATATATATATATATATATATATATATATATATATATATATATATATATATGTGTGTGTGTGTGTGTGTGTGTGTGTGTGTGTCTGTGTGTGTCTGTATGTGTGTGTGTGTGTGTGTGTGCGTGTGTGTGTGTGCGTGTGTGTGTGTGTGTGTGTAGCGTGTCGAATTAGCAGAATGAATTGTTTTTGTCATAAATCAGCGGAAACCAATCAGAACATAACGAAAAAATATATATCATTGATTTTAAGTAATATTAAATAACTTTAAGCTGACCTATACTATACATACTATAATTTAGCCTAAAAAAATAAGCTAGTTTAAATTAGGTTAGAGGAGGTTTCTAAGTCAAGTTTGATACAAAATTAAAACATTTTAAGTAACTGTCAACGAAAAAATATTTCTTTCAGTCTGTATATATGTACAGACAACTACTGTTTAACCAGGACAAGACAGCGGCATCACTGCAATAAAATAAGGCACGTGCAGTGCATGGGGACCTTCATTTAAGGACACGTTTCGCTCACCTGGAGTTTCTGCAACACAACTTGACCTAAACAAAACTTTACACGGCCACTTCAGCTGCCATGAGAAAGGTGTGAGTTAACAGTCACTATATGAAGTTAACAGTTACTGTACAAAGTTAACAGTTATTGCACCAAGTTAACAATTACTATACGAAGTTAACAGTTACTATACAAAGTTAACAGTTACTGTACGAAGTTAACAGTCGTTATACGAAGTTAACAGTTACTATACGAAGTTAACAGTTATTGTACAAAGTTAACAATTACTAAACGAAGTTAACAGTTACTATACGAAGTTAACAGTTACTGTACGAAGTTAACAGTTACTATACGAAGTTAACAGTTACTATACAAAGTTAACAGTTACTATACGAAGTTAACAGTTACTATACGAAGTTAACAGTCATTGTACGAAGTTAACAGTTGCTGTACAAAGTTAACAGTTATTGTACGAAGTTAACAGTTACTATACGAAGTTACCAGTTACTGTACGAAGTTAACAGTCACTGTACTAAGTTAACAGTTACTGTACAAAGTTTACAGTTAGTGTACGAAGTTAACAGTTACTATACGAAGTTAACAGTCATTGTACGAAGTTAACAGTTACTGTACGAAATTAACAGTTACTATACGAAGTTAACAGTCATTGTACGAAGTTAACAGTTGCTGTACGAAGTTAACAGTTACTATAAAAAGGTAACAGTTACTGTACGTTGTTAACAGTTACTGTAAGTAGTTAACAGTTACTGTACGAAGTTGACAGTCACTATACGAGGTCAACAGTTACAGTAAGAAGTTAACAGTTACTGTACGAAGTTAACAGTTACTTTACGCAGTTAACAGTTACTGTACGAAGTTAACAGTCACTATACGATAAAGTGTGACCTGGCTTCTATTGGTCTGACCAACAATGACCATCACTTGACCTCGAATGACGTGATCTTTTGAAATCCATTTTCTCAGCTCTAACAACTCTAATGTCCAACCTTATTTTCGGCAACATGATCCTTAACTAGGCAAGAATTATCTTGTTAAAATTAAATTGTCCTTAAGCTGATTAAAAAACTAACTTATTCAATAGTTCGTCTCATTTTGTTTGTTCATCATGCAAAAATAATACAGTGAAAATAGGAAATAAAACCCGAGCGCTTTCATGTGCTTACACACATCTTCAGAGGAATAGGAAGAAGAGACAAGAATATTACGTTTTAAATGTTAAACACTGTGTTTCTCTTGTCTCTTCTTCCTATTCCTCTGAAGATGTATATAAGCACACGAAAGATCTCAAGTTTTATTTCATATTTTAGCTGTGGGCAATTTTTGCATATTTACAACCACTAGTTTTATTGTGATTTTTCCACATATTCGTCATATTTAAATGTCACTTTTACACTTGTCAGTATTTATACTGTAGTCACAGTCATGTACATGACTAGACACACCGCTGCTTGAGTTCCTCATTCTACTATCTATCCCCTTTGTCTTCATGCACACGCTTGCTCAGATATCTTCTAGTTTGAATATGGTAATGGTATGCAATTCCTAGAAGTTGATAGGTAAGATATATGTTCGAGACTATGGAGCAAAACTCTTCTCCAGGCTGAGGGACTGACCACCTCATCTTCAAGGGTGATACACTGATCACGTCATCTTTACATTTCTACTGCTTCTGCTGCCTTCTCTGTACTCGACTGAAGAAGCCTACTCTGTAGGCGAAACATTTCGGAATGAAGATACCTAACTGCTGCACATGTGTCTTATTTATCATCATGTTGTTTCTTCCACGAGAATACACATGTCCACTTTCTTCATGGTACGTTTGGATGAAGAGACATAAATGCAGTATCATGCGGATCTTTATTTTACAACGTTTCGCCCACACAGTGAGCTTTACCAAATCACAAACAGATCTCGGAAAAAGAGGCACAAATGCAGTATACTGCATCTGTGGTTTCTCTTTTCACCCCGTTCGTATTTTATTGCGTTTATCTCCGCGGTACGCTAGTTGGACATTCATGAGGACGTTGCTGTAACAGTCATTAGGACACGCAAGCAAATAGTCTAAGAGTAAGTGGACCTCTCTTTTAAAGTGGACCTACATGTAAATACCCCTCAAGGGAACATTCGTGTAAACGGTCTAGTGGAGGACACGAATATAATTTTCTGTAAGTCACGCAAATAAACGTCTATGGAAAATTCTTGACTGTAGGACTCTTTAAAATATCTGTAGGACACACTTATAAGTGTATGACACGCTTGTAATTGTCTTTAGGTTACGCATTTCAACAGTCTTTAGGACAAGTATGTCTTCTCTAAAAGGACAGTCATGTAAATAGTCTTTAAAGGGACTAATATATAAATAGTTGTCAAAACACGCTCATAAATAGTTATCAGCAAGATAACGAAGGGAGGAGGGAAGGAGGGGGATAGAGGGAGGAGGGGCTAAGGGATGGAGGGAGTGAAGGAGGGAGAGAGGGCGGGAGGGAGGGAGGGAGAAGGGAGGTATCGTGACCTTGCACCCTCTTCCCCCTCCTTACGTCTTGGTCAATAAAGTTGCCAAGCGTTGATAGAATAACCACATCTTTCCTTCCACTGTAGTCACGCACAAACCCGAAACATTCCCATTTCTCCTGCCACAAAAGCAACCTGCTGGTGTAGAATGCTTCCTGGCAGACTAGGTCTGCCATTCATGCACCCGTGCGACCATCTGGAAGACGACAATTTTTTAGGGGGCTTTCTGAAGGGGGCAGTAGGAGGAGAGGAGTTGCGGGGGCATGGCTTTGTGTACGCAAGCACGGTCAAGTGGGCAGGGTGCGCTTATATGGGCGGCCTCCGTAACCAGGTGTTAGTGGGCGGCGGGGGTCGGCAGAGGGGCGGCGGGGGGCGATGATTTCATTATACTCTATCCACGATGTCGCAATCGTATGCTCGATGTATCCTCATTTAAGGCAACATCCTTCTGAGTGCCTCCAGAAAGGCACATCATCCATTGTTGCCCTTTTCTGAGAATTATGGAGAAGTTCTAGGATCGTAAGTCATAGAGCGCCTTGGGAGAATGAGAGATAATTGGAGTTGATCTAAGGGGAAGAGCAGCTCAAATTCTTCAAATCAAGAGCCCTTCACCAGCATCAAGTCCATTCCCATGAAGGACTTTTGAGGCTGAGAGACTTTAATTTTTGCCTGAGTTTTCATATCAGTCGAGTCTAATTTAGAGAGAGATTACCTGAAACTGTTGAGAGATGGACCCCAGGCTGTTGAGAGATGATCTCCTAGCTGTTGGGAACTGGACTCCAGACTGTAGAGAGATGATCTCCAGGCTGTTGAGAGATGGACCCCAGGCTGTAGAGAGATGATCTCCAGGCTGTTGGGAGCTGGACCCCATGCTGTAGAGAGATGATCTCCATACTGTTGAAAGATGGACCCCAGGTTGTAGAGAGATAATCTCCAGGCTGAAGATTGAGACACTTATGCAACATATGGGAATCTTTATTCAGGAAACGTTTCGCCACACAGTGGCTTCTTCAGTCCAATACAATGCAGAAGGTGTAAGGAGAGGAGGAGTTTGAGGTAATCAGTCCCTCAGCCTGGAGTCGATGTGTTCAGTCCATCAACCTTGCAGAATGTACAGCATAGGGCCGTAGACGTGGCTTATATACTGTAGTCAGGTGAGGCGTAGCAGCCACAGTATTATATTTGTGTTCTTCTTTAACTAACATAAGAACATAAGAATGGAGTAACACTGCTGAAGTGGGCCTACTGGCCCATGTAAAGCAGGCTCCTAGCACAATCCAGGGTTACGTAACAGTCCCTTGACCACAAGTCATAGTCGTAAAGCTATGAACGGTCCCAAACTTACGTAATAACAAAGTAATCCATCATTATTAAATTAAATTAGTACATTCTTCACAGTTGCAATCACAGAAGCAACTCACTACGATTATAATCAGATCGTAAATGTGCAGTAGTTCATTATTAATGTAACTTATCCAACCTTGAGGCCGAGTCCCTGGACCCATTATGGGCTTCTGTATTCTCATGACTACCTCCCACATGAGGGGTATGTGGTGCATAATAAACCAATTAAGCTGACATTATTCATGCATACTCAAAAGTGGGATGGTTTCCGGCCAACCACATTAAACATCAGTCCGTCGTTCAACCGCCCAGCAAAAAATTCAGCTGGTGTCTTGACGTAACACCCAGCATCTACTGAATATGACTTTGTGTAAATTCTCATTAGCAATCCAAAGCACATCTACCAGAGTGAGTTGTAGAAAGGGAAAGGAATCTGAAAAGAACGTTCATCCTTCTCCAGATTAATTCCCACAGTGTTCTTTTTATAATTATATGGAAAAGCATCACATAATGTAATTACTCCACCACTCCACTCTACTGGTGGAATGGTGGAGTGTCGAACCTCCGTCCGCCATCGCCGTCTTCTATCTCAACACTCACCTTCGTCGAGTGAGGCAAGTGCTACGCTCGACCCTCTAGCTTGGGAAGCCGCCTCGGGGTTTGTGTCGCTTGTGTAAACAACGAAAAATAAAGTGATACGCTTGTCAGCCTGAAGATGGCAGATATGACCTCCCAAGGGAAGAACAGGAGGAGGAGGAGGACCCGAACCAATAAAGGCACCACAATCACTAGCTCCAACCTGTGTTTAGTGGTCAGTCAATGATTATCCAGACTTCTGTAGGACGCCAGGGGCTGGACCCCACAACCATCACATGCGTCCAACATGCGCAACCAATGCGGCCCGCACTGGGTCCGCATATTTGCTAAAA